>NC_086155.1:107251061-107551147 GCF_035149785.1 Candoia aspera | reverse complement strand
CAATTAGTAAAGGTAAAGGTTTCCCTTAACATTAAGTCCAGTCGTGTCCGACTCTAGGGGGCGGTGCTCATCTCCGTTTCAGAGCCGAAGAGCCGACGTTTGTCTGTAGACACTTCCGTGGTCATGTGGCCAGCATGACTAAACGGAATGCCATTACCTGCCTGCCGAAGCGGTACCTATTAATCTACTCACATTTGCATGTTTTTGAACTGCTAGGTTGGCAGGAGCTGGGACTAGCAACGGGAGCTTGCCCTGTCACGCGGATTCGAACTGCCAACCTTCTGATTGGCAAGCTCAGCGGTTTAACCCGCAGCGCCACCGCGTCTCCCTGCTCAATTATTCTATGATTATTTAAAATGATGTAAGTGCTGCATTATAGCTCATAAAAATCACTAAATATGTTTAAAAATTTTGAATGGAGACTCTTAATGAGGAATCTGAGCAATCATTTACCCCAGGGAAAATGATATAGCTACTTTGTTAAAACTAAGCTAGTCAAAGTCTATTTTATGTCTAGATGGGTAATCATCTGGCAATGTTTGAAGATCCACATATAACAGGTGATGGGATAGAGATACAACAAAACACAAGAAAAAAAAATAAACGCAAGTGGTCTCGCCTTTGGCCTCCTGCATTAAAAACTGCCAGCTACTCCTTGGTTTGTACTGAATAGTACATAGTGGGATACCTGGAAATTATATTACTGATGCTCTATACGTTTTTTCAGTTTTGTTTCAGTAGCACACTATGAATTTTGCAAACTAAGATATGTTATACATAACATTTCATAGAATCTACATTTCATGCCTCTCTTTGTTGTAACAAGGCTTCACTGCTTGAAAACCAAGATCACACATGATCTCTGAAATAATTTTGTTTATTCTCCTGTGTGCCTCCAAAATTTGCCACTAAAATTATTTTGAACTTAATAATTTATATAATAATTAAATACACACAGGAGAGTAACCCTATTAACCACTTTATTTAATTTCAATTAATAACATTTAGAGAGCCAGTTTGGTGTCATGGTTAAGGCACCAGGCTAGAAACTGGGAGACCGTGAGTTCTAGTCCTGCCTTAGGCACAAAGCCAGCTGGGTGACCTTGGGCCAGTCACTTTCTCTCAACTCCAGGAAGGAGGTAATAGCAAACCACTTCTGAAAAACCTTGCTAAGAAAACTTGTCCAGGCAATCTCCAAGAATTGGACATGATTGAACAGATTAAAAAAAAATTATATGCATCAAATATTCTTTTTCCTTAAATGCATGTCTGTGAAACTTAAACAAATCTCTCAAGTTATTTACTTAGTTCCTCTAGCAAGTATTTTAGTTTTCTAAACACATAAACATATTTCCATTATTGTTGTTGTTGTTTTGTCAAACACTAATTGGTGTTACTCAGGTCAGGTCTTATTTCTCGTTCAGGTGTTACAGATTTTGTGGATTACAGAAGAGCCATGAAATACTGCCTGGAATCAGAAATACTGAAAAAGACAGTTATATTGCAATATTTAATAATGAATGCATAAATCAGTGTGAGAAGTTGAACAATGTGTTATTCCTTGCAACTAAGAAGTGGGCCTTGAGTGTTTCTTTGTGCCCCTAAGGTAGGACTCCCCAATTGCTGGATGGGCATTCTGGAACTGAGGTCACATGTCTGAAGAATGCCCAGGCTAGGGAAGGCTGCTAGGAGGGCCTGGGACAACAAGAAACCCTAAAAGCTGGTGCTGAATTGTAATGATGAATTTTTATAATTGCGGTAGGGAAAAATTATTAAATATTACTTTTTTTTTTTAAGGTCTGAACTTCGTTAGTTTATATTTGAGGAACTTTTTCCTGGATTACTTTATCTGGGTACTGCTGGAGCCTGCACTGTTTTTATCAATTTAATCATACAACATCCTACTATACAGCTGAACATTTATAGGGTGTTGTATTTAATTAGCTGAGCTTAATTAATACTATCATAACTCTGCATGTCAGAATTATTTCATGTTCAGTTTATTTCACATTTTTCCAATGACTTTAGTAAAACCTCTACCATAATCAAATCTGTGCTCTGTAAAATAGGAAAAACCACACTATCATTAAAAACAAATTGGTTAACACTTTCAATTGTTCAAATATAGAAAATACGTAAAGCATTTCTGTACATATCTACTCTGATCCTCTCAGCCAGGGGGAACCCGTTTTCCCAATATATACCTGGTCCAAGGAACTGACAGCCTCTAGCCCTCACTGCAGCCCAAAGGTTTGATGATAACTGCTGGGGATTCTGGTGCTGAAGAATAAGCTCAGTGACAGTTCTTTCACCCAGAGATCGTGCTGCACGCATAGCTCGGATCCGCCCTTCTTCTTCCACCAGCTGGCAGTGGACTAACGTCACAAGCTTCCTTTGCATGGGGCGACTAAGCACACTCTGAGTTGTGCTGTTCAATCCCACACCTTTATGAAGAGAAAAAAGTTGGAGTTATTTCTGAATTTCTTGAAAGCAATGCAAAAGTTGCATACAATCCATTTGGGGCTGATTATTTGAACAGTAAGCAAGGGTTAAAAATTTTATGACATTTAGATCTGCTGGGGACAATGTTTTATCTTTACATTACAGGTAGTCCTCAACTTATGACCATTCCTTCAGTGACCGTTTGAAGTTACACCAGTGCTGCATGAATGGTGGTTATGACCAATCCTCGAAGTTCCGGCTGTCCCAGCACCCTCTGTGGTCACATGATTGTGCTCTGGGTGCTTGGCAACCATCCACACTTACCGGTTGCCAAGCACCCCATGATCACAGGATCACCATTTGTAACCTTCCTTGCCAGCTTCCCCAGAAACTCAATGGGGAAAGCAGCAGGGAACGTCACAAGTTGCTGGGGTAAGTCTCCCCCACCCACACACCCTCCCCAGCCCTCTGCACTCACGCTGCGCTGGCCACTCACACCCCTCTGCACACCCTCCCCAACCCTCACCACACTTCCCTCACATCCTCACACATCCTCCCTGACCCACGCAGCGTCCCTCGTGCACACTCCCCAACCCGCACGGCGCCCCTTGCACACCCTCCCCAACCCCACAGTGCCTCTTGCACACCCCCTCACTCCCTTCTCTACCCAGCAGGAGCCACTTACCTGCCGGCCTGGGACTTACAACTGCCTACTGGCTTCCCCACTGACTGGTTATGGGAAGCCAATGGGATGTTGCCTCACCTAACGACTGTGGGATTCAGTGGAATGCTGCCTCACCTAACGACCATGGGATTCAGTTAAGTTCACAACTGCATCACTTAGCGATGGAAATTCTGATCCCAACTGTCGTTCTAAGTCGAGGACTACCTGCATACTTAAACGCCTACATACTTAAAAGGTGTAAATTAGCTGCTGCGAAACAAAAACACCATTTCCGCCACCTGGAAGTGAACTGGTTCCTTTCAGGACAACAAGTGTCATAAACGCCATGTAACAATAAAAGCTGGAGGAAGGTGAGAAGGGAAGAAAGCTATGGGAGGGGGTTTGCATTTTTTTCAACATTACCTGCTTCAGCACTCAGAATTGTTTGTTTTTTTAACTGGACATTCTTAACATGTGTCATAATATTAAAACATAGGAGAAGAGTGACAAGCACTATTCACCTCTTGCACTGCTGAGTGGTTTAAGGTACAAGGCTAGTTCTTCCACACACTTCCTAGCTTCCTCATAATGCTTAGTATCTTCAGCACCACTGCGTAGAGTTATTGGCTGCTGTTCTGGCATCTGTAGAAAACATAAGAGTGTTACAAATATATTAAGAAATTGCTAGTTTTAAGTATTTATCTCTCCATCACTGCCTGCAAAACCTATGTGCAGCTCCTCACTTTTAATTAACACTGTCTATTCCTGTCTTGAAGAAAACAAAGCAGTTATTGTTACAAAATGAAAAAAATATGATTCCATGCTACTTTATATACAAATATATTCAAGGCAGAACACATTGCTATCAGAAGGATTTTTTAAAATCTTTTTCCAAAAAAAAAAAATCATGAAAAAATAATGCTGAAAGTCCTATCAATAGCCAGTTATTTTTGCTTACCCTGGACATTTTCCCCATGTGCTCTAGCAAACAACTTGCTCAAACCTTACAACCTTCTTGCTCAAATTTACCAAATGTCAAAAAGTATTTTAAAATTCAGATTATGAAATTACTGTTTTAAATTACACTTACATTCATAAAAACTCCTTTGTGAACACTCACCTTGAAAAATAGATTTGCAATAAAAACACATAAAAAAACCCCAAGCTACCATTAATATAACTTAAAAAAATCAACATATAAATGATGAGCTGGCTCAATCCAAAGATGTATTTAATTCAACACATTTTCACTTCTATTCAACAACTAGAACCCAGAAATATATACTGGAGATTTATATAGCCATTACGACTAGTAGCCACTGTTGTCTTTTCATTTTTTCCCTCATCCCATCTTAAAGGCATCCAAATCCTTTTATCTATCTTGAATTGCTTACTATTTATGTGTAATTTGTCTACATGGAAATATATAAATATCCTTTTCTATTTTCTATTTATGTATATATTTTTAATGTTATATAGTTTAGTTTTCCTGTTCTGGTTTATTGTTTGTTTTTATGTGTGTGTTGTATGCTGCCCAGAGTCACATTGTTTCAGTTGGGCAGACTTATAAATCTAAATAAACAAACAAACACTTTTTTCTTCAGTGGGTGAAGGCCTCAGGTTCTGGTAGTATGAGAGGGGCAGAAAAAAATTATCCCTATTTAATTTCTCCCCTCCATGTTTACTTTAACACACCTCTATTCATGTTTCCTGAGTTCAGACAGCTCCAAGGATTAAACACTGTCTTGTTAGGAATATTGTTCTATTCTCCTAATGATATTGGTTGTCCTTGTTTGGTTGTGAAGCAGTAACTTTATTTCCAGCTATCAATATAAAACGAGCTTGCTGGATCCCCAACGGAAGATTGATTCTGCCCAAAAATAGCATATAAGTTTAAACAAGCTTTTTTTCATATGGGTTTCACACTTTTTTCTTACACAGTAATACTACCACTTGTTTGTCCAGGCATCCTATAATGAAACTTTGGAACTTCAGAAAAGTCTGTCCACAGCCTAATAATGATTTTACATATTTGAAAATGTTATGGTTTGTTGCATTTGTTCATTTCATTATCAATTTTTTGTGTGATTCTTAAAAAATATATACATCTGCTTATTCCGTGAAAAAATAATGCTGACTAGGAATTAAAAAAAAACAACCCCAAAGCAGGAGACCAAGGAAACTCTCCCTTACCTGAGCACCCACAAGCTGCAGCAAAGCCGAGTTCACGGGAAGGTGTTCTATGTCCGTATTGATAGTGGTCTGGTCGAAAGGACACGCTTTCCGATGAAGCTTGTTCAGGCACATCTTGCAGACTGTGTGGCCACAACCTAGACTGATGGGCTTCCGGATGGTTTCGTCGAATGTTTGTGTGCAAATAGGGCAGGAGAGAAAATCCGTCCATTGTGGAGCTTGTACAGGCATTGCTTCAGGAGTTACTTCACAAGACAAAATCTAAAGCAGATTCCACTGGAATCAAATTTATTTTGAAAAAAAAAACCTGTTTTTAAATAGTTTCTGTAAGTACAGACAGTCAGCACATAGTGTGAAATATAACCTAAAAAAGTAAATAGAAAGGAATGAAATTAGCTGATGGAGATTTTATATGAAGTATTACTGAAAAAACAATTAAACATAAGATAGTGGTATTGACAGTATAGATGGTGTAGATGGTACAATGACTTCCACTGTTTTCTCATGATTAATCTAAAAATTTGTCTGTGTTGAACAAAGCATTGTAATAACTTGGTTTATACTGCTCAATCTTTTTAGGAGAAAACTATCCTATTAGCTTTCTTTAAGGAAAAAAATTATAATGTTGCCTTCCTGACATTAATTAAGCCACACTGAAGTGCATGCAAACTCCATGCTATGGCAGATAATGGTCTGTTTTGCTCTACAGTATAGGTAGGCCTTGCTTAATGACCATTCATTCAGCTACCATTTGAAGTTATGACGATGCTGAACAAATGGTACTTATGCCTGGTCCTCAAAGTTATGGCCATTGGAGTGCCATCTGGTCACGTGATAAAATTCAGGCACTTGGCAGCCCACACGCATTTATGACCACAGGGTGACGAGGCATAACTGGACTGGCCCTTTGCCAGGCAGCTGTTAGCCGTGCGAGGCCTTCTTCCCAAGGTTGCACATGGCCAGCAACTGCCTCGCGAAGGGCAAGGCTTGGCGCACCTTGTCAGCGCGGGAGGAAGATGACAGCAAACATCAGCTGGGGGCAGCAGGGGCAGTAGAATGCAGGGCAGCCTCATTTAGTGACTGCCTCTTTAGTGACCATCTGCAGTAATGACGGTGATGAAAAAGTAACTTTGTGACCAATCCTCGCATTTACAACCTTTGCAGGTCTGTAAAACAAAGGAAAGCTGAAATAAGATTGTAAGCACACTTAGTGACTGCTTTGCTTAACTACTGAGTTACTGGTCCCAATTGTGGTCACTAAACAAGGACTACCTGTAACTGCTATAATTTATACAAGTTGCAGAATTCATGTTTTTCAGTGTAGAATTTAGTAATAAAATTTCATTTTTACAGTGCACAGACAATACACACAACAGGTCTTTTCATTCTGATAAACACTGGAATTATGTTGGAACTAAACAATATTTAAAGTGAATTTCTTAAAGTCATTAATAAATGACGCATTGCCACTTATGCAATATCAATAGCAGTTTGTCCATGTTATGTTGTACATAATAATAATAAAGTGATAATACTGTAGAATTCGTTTGCATTTCATTCTGTATACAATGAATGTGACCCAATTTGATGTAGTGTTTAAAAGCCCCAGGCTAGAATCTGGGAGATTGTGAGTTCTAGTCATGTCTTAGCACAAAGCCAACTGGGTGATGTTAGGGCAATCACTTTTTCTTATCCTGAGAAGAAAGCAATAGCAAACCGCTTCTGAAAATGTTGCCAAGAAAACTGCATGGACTTGTCAAGGCAGTATCCAGGAGTCAGGACTGACTCGAAGGCAAACAAAAACAAAACATTTTTACTACACACTTCAATTTAATGTTCAACAGAATTCTGTTTCAAAATATCAAAGCTGATACACACACACACACACACACACACACACACACACACACACACACACACTGTATATCTATATATATGCAAAAAACAAAAACAAAAACGTAATTCTAGTAGATTCCAAAGTATTAATACTTCATGTTTGTCATAATTTAAATATAACCAACTGCAATAAGCATGAAAAGTGTAAAATCTTGTTACACAATTAGAGGCACTTTTTAATATTTCCAAACCACTGTTTGGAAATCGCTTCCATATACTGCTTTATGCAATGCTTTGGATTCTTGAAATTCTCATCCTTATTTTATCCAATCTCCAATTTTTCAACCTTCACCTTTCTCTTCACATATTCACTCTTTCTTCATATATTTATTTTGTGATTCAGTATCATCAAACTATCTCAATATATTTCTTTCATATTGGTCTCTCACTTTTGTATTCAGTCTGCATTCATTTAGTGCACATTCATTCTTGGTCCTATATCTTATTTTACCACACAAACCCAATTCCACTGCATTCAATTCCTTTTGTTTCTCCTCATATACCCAACTCTCACTTCCATATAACAAAGTGGGCAGAAGCATGCTCTTTTACAGTCATTGTTGCTTCCTTTAACATTCATTCTTCCCAAAAGACCTCATATTACTGCATTTCTACCAGGATTTTCATGTCTTGAAATTTCAACATCTATTTCCCCATCTTTAGTAAATATTGTATCATTAGAAATGTACCTATTTGATCTACTTTTTCACCATTTATATGTAACTTCACTTAGTCCTTGAAACAAGAATTTCCAGATTCATTCACCTCACTGCATCATATATAATCTATATAACTTTTGCTGAAAATTATACAGATTTTCAAACCACATAGCATAATCTGCATACAGAAGTATACACACAGTCATGTCCCCAACCAAAATACTGTATCTCTAATGTTATCACAAACATTCCTTATATGTTTGTCTATCGATACATTAAACACTAAGGGGATGTTACATAACTTTAATCAATGCTGAAGCATTTTCTAAGCATTTCATTTATTTTCTATGTATACTTTATTTTCATCAAGTGTTCAACTGCTTATTTGCACAAAATGTTCCATAATTCAAGACTATTCATTCTATAATTTGCTTTCTCTGAATTAGCAAACATAAAATCAGCAAAGTAATTGTTTTCACATTCATGCATTTCTCAATGGCCTGCTGAAGTGTAAAAATCTGCACAATTCCTATTCAGCATAAAGCCACAGTGTACTTACCAAATGTTCCTCACTGTTGCCTCTTTCAATTAAAACTCTGCGAAACATCTTAGGCACACTGCACAAACTAGTTCCCCTGTTCTTTTTGCATTCACTTTTGCTATCATTCCCTTTGTACAGACAGACAACAACAGTATTCTTCCATTTGTCAGGCACAAATACAATATTCACACACATATTTTATTTTTAATTTCATTCAGTCAACTGGAGATTTAATCTTTTTTCACCTACTCCGCATTTTTTTAACCCTAATTGTAACTTGCTCTTTTTGACTACATTAATTGCAACTATCTTTTTCTTTCTATATACGTTATTCTTACTGTTACAGTAATCATTCTATTATATGCATTTTTCTCATCTATCTCTTTCACTCCAAGCACTTTTTGTGAGCAAATGCTCAGTTACCATTCTCATTCTTCAAATAGACCAATCAATTTTTGTACTCTGTTGTTTTATACCCAGCCATCCATTCATGTCCCTAACATTTTCCCATTAGATCACATTCATACAGAATGTTTGTCCAGCAAAACTCATCTGTGGTTCTTTAACTATCATTTTGGCAAATTTTAGGAATAAATATAGCTAAGGTAAAAACTTTTTTTTAAATGGGGTCAGTGACCACCACATAGTCATACTATAGGTACTCTAGCATATTTGGAGGTCTCACTGCCAACTCTGATAACAAAATACGAGATGCTTCTTTTTTGCAGAGTTCTCCAAGTAGTGCATAAAATTTGGAGGGAAAAGGCTATCTCATTTCAGGCTATTAGTGAGACAAACAGAGGAGAAAAGGAAGACAAATAAGAGAAAAACCTTGCAAAGCATTAAACAAATGTACTTTGGAAAAGTACTCAAAATTTGTTTTGTTATATCTATCATTTCCTGTGTTGTCATCAGAGAAAATTAAAATAATAGAAAATGTAATTTGTATATATTCTTTAAGTTCATATGCAAATATACCATGTCATTCCCGTACATACAACACGCAGTGTGGCAAATATAATCTTTACGGTCTGACTTTTAAGGGGTCCTAAACGTCTACAAATATTGCAAATTAGCAGAAGTATAAAAAAGGGGAAGTCAGAAACCCAATAGTTTTTCCCCTTTTCCTCCCCTCCTTTTTTCTTTCCACTCTTTGGTATTTTAATTTTTGTTAAATCGGCTTCGTTCATCTATTTTTTCCTTTTATTAACTTGTGTGTATGTATGTATGTATGTATGTATGTATGTATGTATATATATATATATATATATATATATATATATATATGAATACACATCCCCCCCCACACACACTAAATAACAATATAATATAGATTTTAATACTAAGTAATTAGCTTAAGATCAAAATCTTTATCATGCAACAAATACTTTGATGCAATTTGTAGTGTTTTTTTCCTCAATTTTATACTCAGCTTTGAAAGAAAAGGTCAAATAATTTCACGCTTGTAATATTGCCATCCTAAATTGTAATTAATATTGATAGAGTATTGAAAATAAGAGAAAAAAGAGTTCTAAGCCATCTAAATAATAGAATGTTAATATTCAATTAATATTGTATAAAGATTACTGTATTGAAACAACAAAATGTATCAAATTTATAACAATGTAATAAAAAGAAAAAACTAGAAACAAAGATTTTCTATATATATTGTTACTGCTGTGAAATACAGTAACAATATTTGTTTGATGAAGACTTCTTCTATGGACCTAAGCACACAGCTTACTGATAGAAGTGTTTCACAACATAAAATGAGCCGCATTATTTTGTTTCAATTTCTTCAGCGTACTCATGATATACTAAAGTCACAAGGTAGCATGGCCAGATTACCCTGAAAAAGATGAGCACCGCCCCCTAGAGTCGGATTCGACTGGACTTTACGTCAAGGGAAACCTTTACCTTTACCTTTACCATACCACATTAAGCTCAAAAGTGCTTTGGTTTAGTTTAGCATGTTTATTCATATTTATTCAGATAAAATATGTAAATATTGTTTCTTACTGTTAAAACAGTTATACAAGCAATATTGTAAAAATTAGAATCCGCTAAATGTTAGGCAAGAGCCAGCTTGGTATAGTGGTTAAAGGCATCAGGCTAGAAACCAGGAGACTGTGAGTTCTACTCCCTCCTCATGCACAAAGCCAGCTGGGTGAGCTTGGGCCATCACTCTCTCAGCCCTAGGAAGAAGGCAATGGCAAGCCACTTCTGAAAAATGGTGGGAGTCCCAGGTAAGGACTGCAGAGGTGCTACAGAGGGGTGGGAGGATGCCGCAGGGGGTAGGGGAGGCCAGGGGAGGCCCTGGGAGGGCTGGTGCAGGCCGTGCATGAATTGGGGGAGGGCTTGGGAGGCCTGGCGCAGGCCACGTGAGAGCAGAGGAAGGCTGGGAAGGGGATGGTGTGGCAGGGTGCAGGAAGGCTGGGGGATGGATGGTGTGGTGCAGCACAAGTGCAGGAAGGCCAGAGATGGATGGCACAGTGCGAACGCAGGAAGGCCAGGCATGGACGGCGTGGTGTGAGTGCAGGAAGGCCGGGGGGACTTACCAGTGTGACCTGCAACCTTCCCTGCCAGCTTCCCCATTGACTTTGCTTGTGGGAAGCTGGCAGGGAAAGTTGCAGATGGTAATTATGTGACCATGGGATGTTGCAACCATTGTAAGTGCAAGCTGATTGACAAGCACCTGAATCGCTATCATGTGGCTGCGGAGGCACTGCGACAGCTGGAACTTCAAGGACCAATTGTAAGTACCACTCATTCAGCACCACTGCAATTTTGAAAGCTTGCTGAATGGGTGGTCGGTAAATGAGGACTACCTGTATTACAATTTAAAAGGCTATATCCATGTATTTGTAATATTTTTAATATCCTCTTTATTTTTAGAGTATTACATTATAGTATGTAAAACTTTAAAACTTTGCTTTAGAAGTGGATTAATACTACATTATTCAATGTATGGTCCTAATATTTCTGTAGTTAATTTAAACTCATAGTTTTTTTTTTTTTTTTTGGTGCCTTTGAGTCAGTGTTGACTCCTGGCAACTACCTGGCCTAGTCCCTGCAGTTTTTTGGCAAGGTTTTTTTTTTCTTTCCCCAGAAGTAGTTTGCCATTGCCTCCTTCCTAGGGCTGAGAGAGAACAACTGACCCAAGGTCACCCAGCTGGTTTTGTGCCTAAGGCAGGACTAGAACTCACAGTCCCCTGGTTTCTAGGCTGGTGCCTTAACTACTACACCAAACTGGCTCTCTTCACAGCTCTTTAGATTTTAGTATTACTGTTTCTTATTTACTTATTTCTTCTCAAGTTAGTTAAAGACTGCAACAAGGATTTATTACACATACTTAACTAAGTACAGTAGGTTTTGGGGAGTCTTTTCTCTAGTTCTAAATAGCATTGCTAGGGTTCCTTAGTTTTCTCCTTTCTTCCCTTACAAAAGGGGAAAAGAAGTAGTATCAAATATTATTAGCTGAAGAGGTAGCCAGCTACCTCTTCTGACTCTTTGGTACTGCTTAATCCAATTTCATTCTTCACCATACGTGCAGCTGCTTTTCTAGATACTCTGTTTTGCTTCCCCCCCATTACTACTGTCTTCTTGGATCTCAGAAGTAGCTATTTTGAAAGCTTACCTGCCTCCACCACTTCTAGTGAAAATATACAGTTCCAAATATTTCCCAAACAATCTACTTCATTCTAACAACAGGTAATTTTTAAAACAATGTTTTGTTTTGTAACTGACTTATCAGGCTCTGCTACTGACTTCCCAAGGAAGAAACAAAGGCTGAGGGGAAACTTTTGTATTTTTAGTTTGTCCTTTGAAGAGTGAGAAACAAGCAAAAGATGGCACACACAGCAGAGAAGGGTAAAATATTTAGGACAGATCTTTTAGGAGTAGAGAGAAAGACTGTCTCTTTGTAACCTCTTTTGGAGTAATACTTTATTTGAGATGAATTGAAATACTTTTTAGATACTAAGTCAGACATATTTTTGCATCTGTATTTTATACATATTTAAAGTATTAATATAATATCAAATTTTCACATAAGACATCTAGAAATAATACAGTTTGCTTAGTACACCTGAAGCATTCAAATTATGAATGCTTCAAATTCAAAACCATATGATCTGCAATGATTTTGTCTAATGAAAGATATAGTGGGAACACTGGAGAAGGTACAAACACTTCAAGAATAATATCCATTACCTGATCAATATTTAAAGTATATCTGCTGAATAACAAGTATAAATGTATCAATCTGAACATGTACTCAGATACAAGTCTCTCAAACAGAATGGCATAAAAGCCCCTTTTCTACCACTTTTAAAAAGACAAAATTACAGTAACCAATAAATTTAACAGCAAAATGATACAGTAACTTATATTGCATTCTATACATTCTGCAAAGACAGCAGTCATGGACAATTTTAACTAAGTGATTGCATTCAGAGCGTGCCAGAGGGATCAAAGTTACAAGCTCTGGAAACTGAATCATATGCAAACACAGTTTGCCATCATTACCCCAATATTAAAGACACATACTAAAATGTATTATCCTGCACAGATCCTGTTTTATTGAAAAAGGGAATATATCTCCCTTCAGGGTACATCTCACATGCCCCATAGTGGCTGATCAGAGTCCTCGGTATTCCACAACTTTTGGAAGCAATTTTCCTCCACCAACAGTAAGTCATCTCTCTAATTCAGCACAAGAGCAATATGATAATCATCTTGCCAGACTGTCCATCCTTGAGTTCAGTACTAGTAACGATGTTGATCTAGTAATAAAAAGGTAGGTCACAGGATTGCTTGGAAATTTGAAGATACTGTTTTTTTTTCAGGCAGGCAAAGCATTTGATTTTATCTCAGGTTGGTGATTTTTCCCCCTTCCCTTTTATTTCTTCATTTCTAAGTCTATTGTAGGAGAGGGAAGAGATTTCTTTCTAACGGCACTTGCATGACATGGAGGATACAGACTTTCTGTCGTACTTCCTTGGCATGATCTTTTTCAGGGCATTTCTTACGTCTGAGACAGTAATAGAGACATGGCGCTTCTTCTTTCTCAATCGCTCAGCTGCCAAGGACACTTTCTTGTAGAGGTCATGCACACAGAAATGCAGGATATTTTGGGCCTCATTGGTCATTCGGACACTGTCAAGCCTCATCTTCTGCATTTTCCTGGGAGATTTTCTGGTGGAATGTTTCTTTCCATAGCCATGTTTTGCATGCCTCCCGCTTCTCTTTCCCACCCTAGGCTTTCTCTGTCTATGCTGAGCCCTGTTTCTTTGCCTCTGGCATATTTGCCTTTTTTTCCTGCTTCTCCAGGTGGTAGCAGCCATTGCTTGACTTTAAGCTTACACAGCCAAACTCCCTGCCTGCCTGAAAATGCCAATGTCCTGTCTCTTGATGTATTCTTATATAGGGCTGGCTATTCAAATAAGCAACCACATACAAGCCAGATGATTGGCCAACAAGAACAAAGCCCAACTTAACCGCCTCATAATGACTTAACTATGATCCATTACCGCTGTATGAAATGGATATAATAGTAACAGCCCCATTGACAATGTTGTTGCAAGGTATGTTGGATTGACATTTTATCAATTAAACTATCTTCTACTTGATTTCATTTGATTCCTATTCTCATGATATGCATACAGATAAAAAAAATGACCTCTGCCTGCAACCATTTTGTGTATAGTTATAAATATTTTCCACTTTGTGTCCTTACTATTCCCTCTTAAACTGAGGTATGTAGAGCATAGCGCAGCTATTTAATTGACAATTTAAAGCATTTTGAAAAAGACATTTAAAAAAATAAGAGAACAAGACATATTTCCGCTTCACTAAAACAGTCCCACAGGAGTGGTTTCTGAGTTATGTATGAGCTGAAGGTTCAAGAAGTGAGAACATAGTAATAGATTTGAACCTGGTTTCTAAGTGAATTCAAGCAAGTCACTATTTAGTCTCCTTTCTCACCATTACAAGGGTATAATGGAGACTGGGGAGAGAAATCTTGTACTGTATTCTCCCTTGCTCCTTATTCAAAGATTCACATGAAAAACCAGCTCATGACTATGAAGCATGTTTAATATAAACTGACAGCAAGCTACAATACATTTATATGTGCTGCAGGTGCATACTCATTACCAGAGTCTTAACTGTCCCTCCTGCAAAATCAGTTTAGCTCCAAAATCTGCATTTATTCTCAGAAATTGGGCAAACTTCATTTTATCAGAGAGCATACTATGTCTAGAAATGTTAGTATTTTGATAGAAAAATAAGCAAAAATTACAGCCATTTCTAAGTTTCTGTGCTTGTATGCTTTGGCTTTTTGAATCCTGCTTCTGACTTGAATTCCATGTCATGTTAGATCAATTGATCAAATGAATGAATGAATGAATGATGTTGCTGCACACTACTTTGGGGGGGGGAGGAGAAATGGAGTATGAGACTCATAGTTTTTAGTTTTTGTTTAATACTTAGTTTTATATAGGTTGCCATATTTGGGCTAAAAAAATCCAGATGGCACTAAGTAGCAGCAGAAGGTTAATAATTTCTATTTCTCTTTGAAGCCATCTACAGGTCATCAGGATTTTTGCAGTCCAGATATGGCAGTCTTAGTTTTACCAATGGAGGTTTGCAAAAACCAATTTATTATTTTAGGGAATCACAGTATAACCAATATTTGGAACTATATATTATATATATTGTACTTTAACCTGTTCTTTTTAATTTAACATTTAAGGTTTTGATTTTAAATGTTTCATATGCCACCTTATAAGAAAGTTTGTTCTGAAGGGCAATATATTATTTTTTAAAAAGTTAACATATTAAAATTGTTTTGAATCAGCTCCCCTTAGTCTATAAAATATATAGATCCTATTGAAATATTACAGAGAGTCATGCTCAAAAGTTTGTGATCCCTTTTGAATTTTTAATACTTCTGCTACCTAAACCTTCTGTTACGTAAAATGTGATCTGTTCACACAAACCCTAAAACCAGATAGAGAACCCAATAAAAAATGAGTCAGAAAAATTATACTTGTTCATTTATTCATTGAAGAAAATAATCCAAAGCTACGTATTTCTGTGTTGTAAAAGTATGTGAACCTCTAGGATTAATAGTTCATTTGAAGGGGAACTTAGAGCCAGGTTTTCCAATCAATGGGATAATAATCAGGTGTGAGTGTGGGAGGACCTGCCTTATTTAAAGAACAGAATTCACAACACAGGTGTGTGGAAGTGTGTCATGGCTTGAACAAAGATGATTTCTGAGGACTGTTGAAAAACAGTTGTTGATGCTCACAAGACTGGAAAAGGTTATAAAACTATTTCCAAAAAGTTTGAGCTCCACAAGTCTACTGTCAGGCAGACTACGTACAAATGGAGGCAACTAACACCACTGTTACCCTCTCCAGGAGTGGTCGCCCAACCAAGATCACATGAAGAGCAAGGCGTGTAATAGTCTGGGAGATCTCAAAGAACTCCAGGGTAACATTTAAGGAACTAAAGGCCTCTCTTGCATTGGTGAATGTCAGTATTCATGAAACCACCATCAAGAAAACACTGAACAACAATGGTGTGCATGGCAGGGTTGCAAGGAAAAAGCCACTACTTTCCAAAAAGAACCATGCTGCCCATCTACAGTTTGTGAAAGACCATATGAATAAGCCAGAAGGCTATTGGAAAAATGTTTTGTGGAACTTCTGGGGGAGGTAAGGAGAACTGAAGACTGACAACCACAGCAAAGACCAAAGAACTGGTGAGTAGATTAGTTCCTGAGAACTTATCTGGATAAGGAGAGGATGGGAGATCGCCCACATGTGCTCTGGACGACTGCTCCTCACAAGGCTGCAGAACAGCAGTTTTCCGCAAGTTTGAGTGCCAGGAGATGAAGGGATTAGCCATCTTGCTTGCAACCGTGGTGAAGCCTTTTAAAGCATACTGAGTTCGCAAACCTCACTTTCTAATCACTTTCAGAAATTGCCTATTAACCATTTTAAAGCTATTAGATACCTTTGGAACAACAGGTTTGAAAAGTTTTCATTGGGTGAGTTTATCTTCAACTCTGAACAAAAGAAAAATTAATTATAAACTTAAGAACTTAAAGAATTTGAAACTAACAGCAAAAAGCTAAATAAGATTTTTATCTTAGAAAGTTATAAACAGATTAAGGGGCCAGATGAATTTGGAATACTGAAAGTTTTACAATAAGATTTTGGAATTAATTATAAAGCCAGTTTGGTCTAGTGGTTAAGGCACCAGGCTAGAAACCAGGAGACTGAGTTCTAGTCCTGCCTTAGGCATGAAAGCCGACTGGTGACTTTGGGCCAGTCACTTTCTCTCAGCCCAACTCAGCTCACAGGATTGTTGTTGTGGGGAAAATAGAAGGAAGAAAGAGTATTAGGTATGTTCACCGCCTTGAGTTATTTATAAAAATAATAAAGGTGGGATTAAAAAAAGAACCTAAAGTGAATGAATGAATGAATGAATGAATGAATGACAAACAGCTTCTTGTGAGAAATAGATCTGTTTTGGAACAGAGATAAGCAATTTCATGATTTAAACACTGGACACTAGAGGGGACTAAAGTTTTTAGGCAGAGGAAAGAAATGCAAGCCTATAAAATGCAAAACATTTTAACAATGAAAATAGTGAAGGAGACTTTTGAAGAATGGAGTCAGAAATTAGTAGCCACAATATCAACAATGTCAGTAATGATGTCTGCTTCTATGGATAGACTATGCCCAAAATATGTTATTGAAGAAATGACAGAACAAATTTTATCTGACAAAATAGAGACGGTATTGAAAGTAGATTTAAAACTGACAGGCCAAGGAAATGACTTAGAAAAGGATGTTTCACTGGATCTACAAAAGAAACTGAGGTTTTAAAATTTAAAAGGGAAATACAAATGACACATCAAGAGAGTGACCTGGATAATTTTCAACTACTGGATTTACAAAAGAGGCTTGTTAAAGCCTTGAAGAACTCTGTTATGATGGGACAAAGAAGAAATGAAGAGAAATCAAATCATATGACAATATTTGAATGAACTAAAGATGAAGACTGTTAGAAGTAAAGGGAAGGAATATAAATTTGGTTTATTTGATCAATGTTAAAACAAGATATGTTGTTACTTCTGGCTACCCGTTTATGGGCTTTTTGCTGACACCAGGACTGAAATGATGATGCTTTATGGATTTGCCTATAGATAAGGAATAGGATATGGGATGAAATGATAATTGTTACCTTAAAGGGGATGAAGAGTCACTAAATTTGTTTATACTTCTTGTGATGAAGGTTGGAAGTCACTTATTTCTTTTCTCTTTATTATATTCTTACTTCATTCCTCACTTTTTCTTTGTACTTTTTATCCTTTCTTTCTCTTCTCTTTAAGTTCATATTAAGTTGCATACTAGATTTTAGTATTATAATCAAAATTATTAATAAAATTATATTTTTTAAAAAAGGAAGAATGTTCTGGGGATAGATGAGACCAAAATAGAACTTTTTGGTTTGAATGAAAAGCATTACGTTTGGCGAAAGGTGAACACTGCATTCCAGCATAAGAACCCTGTCCCATTTGGGCCTGCTTTGCTGCCTCTGGACCAGGACAGCTTTCTATCATTGATGGAACTATGAATTCTGAATTGTACCAGCAAATTCTACACGAAAAGGTCAGGGTTTCTGTCCATGAACTGAAGCTCAAGAGAATGGGACATGCAGCAAGACAATTACCCAAAACACACAGGTTGCATGACCAAAGAATGGTTAAAACAGAAGAAAGTTAATGTTCTGGAATGGCCAAGTCCAGGTCCTTAACTTAATCCTACAGAAATGTTGTGGAAAGACCAAGGTGGGCAGTTCATGTGAGGAAGCCTACCAACATCCCTGAGTTGAAGGTGTTCTGTAAGGAGGAATGAGCTTAAATTCTTCCAAGCCAATGTGTGGGACTGAAGAACAGTTATTGGAAATGTTTAGTTGCCATTATTGCTGCCGAAGAGGGACGCATCAGCAAAGGTTCACATATTTTTCCACACACAAATATGTAGATTTGGATCATATAACATTTTTTATTCATTTGTTTAACTGAATTCACTTTATCTACTTTTAGGATTTGTGTGGAAAACATCATATTTTAGGTCATATTTATGCTCAGTTCTGAAATAGGGAAAGATTCTGTTCATAAATTGTAAATTATTGTAAAGAACATAAGGCACTCCCACTTCATTCAATCCTTCAATTCATACTTGTTGTATCATAACCAGTATAAGGAAAAGGAGAAACTGAAGGCAGACTGAAAATAATAAGATGTGGTGATCAGAGGACAGTATGTGGATTTAGACATGTGTATTAGGCATTGGTGATTTAGAGCAAAAGAAGCTAGGTATCAGATGTGCAGGATTGTGGACAGCTCACAGATCACCCTTTCTGACAACCTCCTAGCCAAAACTGACATCATCAGGCAGACAACCCCTTTAAGAAACCACATTTTTGGATTCAAATCTTGTGCTACTGCAGTCTTTTCTTGAAGATTTTTAGTCTCTTACTAAAGAGAAATAGGTGAATATGATTCTTAAGGCAAATGGCAAGTACTTGGAGTGTACTGCTTTGCAGTCTGAATGGTAGTTGTCTAAAATGCTGCTCTGACCTCTAAAATAGACTGTGAAAATGCAAATTATCTTCAAGCTACAGTAATGAAAGTCAAGGAGCACAATGAAAAAAAAAGGGACTAAAAATTTAATCTGAAGAAGACCAAACTAATGACAACAGGTACAGCAACTGGCCTTAGCATTGGTAATGAAAATATTGAAGTGGTGGATAGTTTTGGCTGTTTAGGATCAACCATCAGGAGGAAAGGAACCAGCAGTCAAGAAACACACCACAGACTAGCACTTGGTAGAGTAGCCAGGAAGGCCTTGGAAAAGATGTTCAGATGCCAGAAAGTATCTATACCTACAAAAATAAGAATCATGCAAGTAATGGTTTCCTTGGTGACGCTCTATGGAAGCAAAAGTTGGACTTGGAAGCAGCAGGCTAGAAAGAGTATTGATGCCTTTCAACTCTGGGTTGGAGAATACTCCTCTGAATACCATGGGCAGCCAATAGAGCAAATAAATTGGTAATCAAACAAATCAACCCAGTGTTCTCAAGGCACAAATGAACAGGATCAAATGATCATACTTCAGGCACATTATGAGAAGATCTAGAGCCCTGGAGAAGTTTATAATGTTGGGAAAAGTGGAAGGACAGAAAGAAAGAACAACCAGCAGCAAGGTATATGGACTCAATTACAGTGGCAATGGGTGCACTGTTGGAATACCTGAAGGACCAGGTTCAGAACAGATCATCCTGGGAAAAAAATTATCTGTGTGGTTGTTAAAGAGTTGACACTGCCTTAATATAATCCATTAATCAATCTTCAGTAACCCATTCTCACTGCATTCAATTACTTTTATTTTTCTCTTAGCGCACCCAACTCTCACTTCCATGTACAGTACCTCCTTCAACTTTAATTCCTTGCAACCTACAACATATTACCAACTTTTTATGAGCATTTGCAAATTTTGACATTTCTCCATCTACTTTCTCATCTTTAGTAAAAGGTACCATTCTATAAAGGTACACAAATTCATCAACTTGCTCTACTTTTTGTCTTTTGGGTATAACTTAGAATTCTTCACTGTATTTTCCATGTTAAACCCAACAAGGAACATGTATTTTAGGACCAATGCTCTTTGTTGCATCATAGAATCTTGGTTTGCTGCAAGTTATTCAGATTTTCAGCCAACAAAACACCATCATCTGCACAAAAAAGTACAAACACCTTAACATTTCTGACCAACACTCTTCTAATGTCAAAAGCATTCTTTATAAATTTATTCATACAGTAAATATATTAAACACGCAAAGGGAAATCAGACGTCCTTCTCAATACTGAACTTTGTGCTCAATAGCAAACCATTCACTAAACGATCTTCTTATTCTCACACACGTTTTACTTCCACCGTATACCATTCTTACCACCTCTGGCAAATGACTTCAGAGTCACTCAAAAGATTCCATAATTCAAGTCCTATTCACATTACCATACACTTTCTCTACATCAATAAATGTATGATAAACTTTCATTGTCAGAGATTTCTCAATTACCTGCTGAAGAACAAGATTTGATCTGTGCACCCCTTGCACAGCATAAAACTGCACTGCACAAATTTTGCTCACTGAAAAGATGTAAGAATCAAAATTCTACCAAATTCCTTCCCAAACTTAATCTTCTTATACACTTATCACTTAGCCTTGTTCAACATTCCCAGAGCATTGACAATTTTCTTCTCATCAGTTGTTTTCTTGGACTCTAGTATTTTTAGTACTTGTTTCAACTTCATTCTTCAATGTATCAGCATAATCCCCACACAAAACTCTATACCGCTCCTTCCACTACTCCCTCACTTCAGTTTTGTCCCAGTCATGCAAATCACTTTATTGGAAGCTTTTTGTTAGGCCTTTTCACTTCCAAAACAATTTTCTATTTCCATTAAAATCACTCTGCATTTTTTCTCCCTCTTTTAATCCTTACTATTCCTCTTTGACTACATTCTCTGCAACTATTTTTTTCTATATATATAATATATATAATATCCTTTTCTTATTTGTTGTAGCAGTCATTTTCTTACATGCACTTTTCCCCACCTACAACCTCTTTCACTTTATCACAAATGAAGCATCCTCTTTTATAGTTCCCACTATGTAACTCCGTATGCTTTGATGGCACTTTGTAATGTAGTTATTTTCACTTAGTTCCAAGCAGCTTCCATGTTTTCTTTCTTTACATCCACATCCCATTATGTCTAGACATGACCATCTTCAAACAGATTCTTGTTCTTTCATACAGGAGTGTTACTTCCTTGTTTTGCACTCTCATTTCTATCACTTTTTTCTGTTTTTTCCCCCATGGCCATTTCCCATGGCCACTATTGCCACAACCAAAAAATGGGTCTATCCTACATGCAGAAACTCACCACTCTTGTACCTTTATTAATTCTCTCAAATTTTCATTGCAATCAAACAAGTGATGCTTTTTGATTCATTCCTTTTCCATGAGAATAGATGTATATTTAAACCATATAGTTGAACGAAATAGACGTTTTTCTAAGCACATACCTACCAGTCACCATTCCCATTCATGTTGGGTTAAGTGGCCCAATCACTTTTCTCATCTGATACCACCCACCTATTGTGACTCCTAACAAAATAACTTTTCTTCTGAGTTATATTTATTCAGAATGTTGCACAACTTCCCCAAAACTCACCCCTGGTTCTTTCATTTGCCCTTTCATTCATAATAAACCTAAACCCAGTATGTCTATTTTTTTCTTGCACTTCATTTGTTAATTCATACTCTTTACAATTTTCTCCTCTCACATTTCAAGTGATGATCTTCCATGGGCCAAGGCAATCACCAGAGGAGCTAATAGATACTGACCTCTGTTTTCCATCATGGCTTTAATGCTTTTTGGTTTATGTAATGCTTTTTAGTAAAGTAGAGAATATTACTAGTCATAGTCATACCCATGCAACATGCAGCTTTCCCTGCTAAAGGTAAGGACAGTATCAGTCAATTGGGACATTTTGGCCGATGTGCAACAAGAGCAACCAACGCCCAGAATCAGGCTCATACTGTTCTATACAAGCTAGGAACCCTAATCTAGAGATTATCTTGCAAGCAAGCAAACAGTTGCCTATATCTACCAATTAGGAGGTACATGCAGTGTACTGACACATGCTCCCAAATAAATAAACCAGAATATTGGCTAATGACTTAGAAGGCCTGGCCAGTCAGGGAGGAATGAATCAGAAGCCTGTATTAAATCATGAAAGTAAGGTTGTATTCAAAAGAGTTCAAGTCACTTACAGAAAAAGTGCCAAAGGCTCAGAATATTTATTTAGAACAAACCAGGATAATCTGAGCAATTTGGTTTATACATGGATGTAACCACCATTAGAACAGAGCTTCACAGGGAACTCACAGGGATTTTGTTTTTTAGAAAAATGTTATATTGCTAATTTTTAGATATTTTAATACTTGTGATCATGTCAAGCTGCATTAGAGTTACACTGACATCATGCATAGAACTTAAGAATTGTATTGTGAAATACCTTTTGAGAGAACTTGAAGTTAAGCCATGTTCTCCATCAGGTAGAAGATTAACATTATTTTATGTAAATTGAGAATTAAAGTTATAATTATACAATTAGAGCATTGGCGGTCTAGTTGTAAAGTATCAAGTAGCTGTGAGACAAACAATAAAACAGTAGTAAAAACTAACCCAGTTGTATCAGTGACTGATGTTTTTTCCCAGTGTCAAGCTTAATAGAGGGGTAATCAACATAACCCCATGACACTCTTACATGTTACCCACTGACGCCCACAATTAATTAAAGAGAAATTGTTATCATAGCCAAAGAAGTCTTACTCTCAGTTCTCAAATAATTCCCTGCCCCTATGGCACTAACTGCAATGCAAGTGTATATAACTATCAAGCTGAGGCTTCTTACATCTGGGGCAGCAACCCTCAGACAACTTACACAACTATTTGTTTTTAATTTAGAAAGATGAGTAAAAATAAGGTCAAATAAACATTTGATGGGGGAAGAATTGTTGAAGACACATTTTCCTCTCTGTAAAAGAATTAGCCTATTCAGCCATTTTGTGTTTTGTTCTTGGTGATAAAATGGATGCTTTTTTCCCCCCTTTACAGGCTGTTTTACCAGGAAATTCAGAAGCTGACAGCAAGTTCAAAAGATCAGTCCATGAACCTAAAGAAATTGGTAAGTGGAAGAAAGCTAGTCATTATGGTAACTATAAACTCAGTAGTATCACTGTTATTATTGGATAGGAAGTTGAGAAAGGGAGACTGAAAAACTGAATGAGATGCTAAGCTAAATGCAAGAAGGCTGAAAGTTTAAAATGCTGCATTAATTAGCAAAACAATCCTGACAAAGTTTGATTCTGATCTTGCTAGCTCTTACAGAACACTTAAATCAGTGAATGTAAGTACAGATAATGTAGACGTTCTTAAACTATTATATCTATAATGTTTAAAAACAGAGTGAAATCAAACTCAGGTTTATGGAGAAGCAAAGTCAAAAGATTCAGGAAGTACTTAGCTTCAACTGAACATTTCTGGAATAAAATGTGTGTCAAGAAGTTATCTTACTGATGGTGCCTACCTCCCTTTGACTCATTTTAAAATGATTTTTTTTTGGTGCCTTCAAGTCAGTGTTGACTCCTGGCAACTGCCTGGATTAGTCTCTGCAGTTTTCTTGGCATGATTTCAGAAGTGGTTTGCCATTGCCTTCTTCCTAGGGCTGAGAGAAAGGGACTGGCCCAAGATCACCCAGCCAGCTTCATGCTTAAGGTGGGACTAGAACTCAGAGTTTCCTAGTTCCTAGCCTGGTGCCTTAACCACTACACCACACTGGTTCTCTTATTCAAGATAAGCATGCAGAAAAGCATACTGCCAAATTCCTGATGCCTCAGAAAAAGAAAAAAAAAGAAGAAAAAGAACCAGTCTTATTTAACACATCTCACTGTAGAAAAAGCCAGTGAATTTTAATATACAGACTTAAAACCTAATTTAAATCGAAAGTCGTAATTAAGACTCTTGAACTTTTGATCTATAGGTCAGATATATAACTGAACAGGCAACTTCACAACAACTTAAAGTTACACCCACTCCTCATTTATCAGCCAAGTTCAAACAACCAGGTCGTTAAGCAAAATGGTTGCTAAGTGAACACGTGACTGAAAAAGAGAGACACTGCAAAGATCTATGGTTGCTGCCGTCTCATTCAGATAAAGTTCTCTTGTACAGCTATGTCAGTGTTACTCTCGCTCCAGCATACATGGTTGTCATGTGCACAAAATTTGGTTGTAAATGCATGCACTGGTCAGAAAATTATTTTTTAAATATCATTTATTATGGTCATACTTGCAAATGGTTGATAGCCAAGGAGTGGGTATGTGTGTGTGTGTGTGTGTGTGTGTGTGTGTATGCATGTGTGTGTGTATGTATGGATGTATGGATGTGTATGTGCATGTGCGTGTGCGTGTGCGTGTGTGTGTGTATATATATATATATATATATATATATATATATATCAAGTTATTCCAACCATTTTCTTAATTTCTTAACTTATGGACTCCTATTAAACTAATTTTCACTGAACTAAAATCACCTGCATATTATATCTACCTAAGGTCAAGTTAGTAGTTAACTTGTACCGTAAAATGGCAGGCTAATATTAAATGCAGAGCTGTATAAGATAATGATACACTGTCATACTTTAGACTTGTGGGGTTTTGTTTAGAATTGGAAGCTAAAGTGCTGAAAAGTGCTCTCTGCAGCGTTTTGGATCAGAATCCAAGAAGGTACTTGGGAACATGCATGTCAACACCCCCTTAAAGAAGCTACATCTTTTACTAGACTACAGTACATGGTAACTGTCAAATCCAATATTTGAATTAAAGAGGTGCTGATTGTACACCCATGTTCTCAAGCACCTTGTTGCAGCCTCTCAGCACCACCTTAACTATACTGTATGAGCCCAGGTAAAGGTGGAACTTTTTTTAAGATGGTGTATACAGGTGTAGTATCCTGAGTCATACCATTCTGGCTTTGGATCTGTACATCCATATTGAAAAGCTATACTAAAAAGGGCATAACACAGAATGAGTTGACATACCCTATATAAATAAATAAATAAATAAAATAAAATAGCTAACTGCTTCAACTAGAAATAATATAAATCTCAATATAGCTGAAAGTGGAACAATTTTTTTTCAGTGATTTGTGATCTTTGATAGTGCTAAATGATTATTTATGAATTCTTTGTATATAGTTTAAAATGATTCACCATGCTCATGTAACATTTGTCAATTTCTTAGCTGCCCTACCTTCACAGAAACCAAAATCCTTTCAGTTTGTTTAACAAGATTTACTGAAAGAGGATAGGTTACAGAAATCTCAGCAACTTGATTATTTTCTTTTTATTGCCTAAGTTTTTAAGGTGAAGACTTTCTCTTGCTGTCTCTTATTCACAGCCCCTATGTGAATTGGTAAAAAGGCTGTTAACTCTAGTTGTATATACATTTTACAAATAAATATTCAATATACACTGGAGTTTTAATTTGAAAGGCAGACTAACATGGATGGAAAGAAGAATCTCCTTCTATAGCCAGTAAAGTTACACCAGGTACTATAAAAATGGTCTCAGAAAAGGTTGCACGAGGGATGGAAAAAAGAGTATAAAAACTGGGGTCTAATACTTAAGTGGAAATAAGCAGAAATAATGAAGCTATACTGACAGATTAATTTTATGTTTTCAAAATATTATCTTTGGCTTAGTCCTATAATACTATGCTTACAATCTGAGAAAGATTCACATTCCTAACCAACTGAATTAACAAACCTCCAACCTAAGAGGCTAGAAAGGATTTTATAGCATCTAAACAATATTGGATTCCAAATGCCATCAATGTCAACCAACATGATTAATATTCAGAACTTATATCATATGTAATTCTGAAACTTTTGTACATTCACAGGTCCCGCAGAAAAGACATTAAGATCATCCATAATTAAATTGTCAATGTAATTAGAAATGAGACTCTTTTTGTACTGTATAAGGCCCAAACATCCATTAATAATATAATAACAGCCTATTTCTATGGCTTCAATGATATACAGATAGATCACAATTTATTGAGAGCCAATTCCATTAAATAAGAGTCAGTTCACATGAGATGGGCAGCCATATAAATTTTGACAGATACATAAAATAAAACAAAACAAAACAAAACAAATAAAATAAAGCAGATTTGTATAGACCTGTAGGGAATCAAAGTAAAAAAATATACTTCTAAACTTAATTGCAATTTCACAAGGAAGGAAAATTGATGAAGATTTCTCAAAATAAGCAAAATACTCCTTGATTTAAAAAAAAAATCAAGCATACAAGAATTTATCAGTTTCTAACAAATAATTATATGACCATTTAAAAACATTCTCAGAAAAAACAGGTGAACAGAGAGAAAACTTAGTTAGATTTAATTTTACACATTATGTACAGCATTTTAAATGACATCCTAGTGAACTATTCTCCAGATGTCATTTCCTGCTACTCTCCCATTAAAAAGAATATAGCTATTGCTCGAAGGACAGGACAGTAAGCTATTCAAACAGATATTCCTCATTTCCTGTCAAATACAGTTTTGCTCTATTTTCTAAACCACAACACACAATCTTTCATATTTGGTAAATACAAAGTAGCAGCATTTCCCCAGAGATTTAAAATACCATTTCACTTTTTTTTATTTATCACATTTTCCTAGGTACACAAGAGCTACCTGACAAGAGTCTTCAAAATACTGTGGGGAAGAAAACAGAATTCTGTTAACTACAAGCTGATCAACAAAAATTAAGTTTCAGATGTTAGGAAAAGAAGAAAAAGGATCAAAATTAATCTTTGTGTGAACTTTAAAATATGAAAATATGAAATGTTGGTGAATTCACACCCTTGTATGTACTAACTAGATAAAATTGGAAAATAGGGCTGATGGGGGGGAATGAATCAACTCACAGCAACACACTACAGGACAGGTAGTGACAAGCTGTATAGGTATAAATCCCGACCCTTTACACTGAAGTAATTCTTACTCTTGTAACAGGGGCTACTCCTAGTTCCAAGCACAGAACTTGACATTCACAGTGAGATCCTATGTTTAAGTTTTATTTAGGCTTCAACATAGTACGTATATACTAGGAATAAATCCTCCTGATCGTAAAAATGTGTATTTCTGAAGAGGGATACAAAGAATTGATTTATGGCAGCGGTACTTCTCGCTTAGGTCCGTGAAGTGAATGCCCAAGCAAACTTGCCCAGGATTATCGACTTAATAATATAACAAGTACTCTCTTAAGGGACGTATTTCTTTCATACCCCGGCCCAGTATACAGAGAAACTAGCAAAGCCCCCGAAATGCACAACTCCGCTATTCCCACCCAAGGCTCCCAACACCTGACACAGTTTCCCCTGCTCAGCTTCGAAGGGCACCGGGGCGGCGAACTGCAGAAATCGAGAACGGCAAAAGCCTGAGGCCTACAGACCCAGATAAAGGGAAGAAAAAATGGAGGACGGGAGATGCAGAAGCCAAGAAACAGATATCGGTCTCTCAGGCGCCTTAGAAAGCCGAGTTTGCTTCACAGAAAAACAGGCATCGCCGATTCTCTTTCTTTCCTCCTTCCTCCCTCGAGAAAAAAGGAGGAGGCCGCAGCCTCCGCCCTATTGTCTCCCGACCCGAGGGGGGCTCACCTCACGACGGCGGCAGCAGCTCCTCTCAGCTGCGGGCTACGGCCATGGCCGTCGCGCCTACCTCCACCTTCACCAGCATCAAGAGCCGGCCGACAGCGGCCTGCTGCCCCAGCCTTTGGCCCTCTGCTGCTGCTGCTGCCACGGCTGCTCCTGCAGCAGAGGCCATCTTGGGTGCCTCTTTGCTTGCTTCAGCAGCAAAGCCTTCCTCGCCTAAACAGGCGTCACTGCTAATGCATTGCTCGCTGGGTCAGTCGGCCTCCCCTTCCTGCTCCTCGAGGGGTGGAGCAGCCTTAGACTCATCCTCCCGGCTCTTCCTTCCTTCCTTCTTCCTTCCTTCCTTCCTTTCCGAAAGGAGAAGCAGGAGGAAAATAGACTTGGAAAGCCCAGCTCCTACGCCTTAGCCGAGGTGGGCGCCTGAATAGAGAAAAACGTTCCCGCATTTTGAAACGATGTGGAACAGGACAATGTTTTAAGAGCATCGTCCCCTGCATACCTACTAGTGAGTAAGCCCTGTTAAATAAAAGGTCTTCCTCCCGGAGAAGAAGGGGACTTCTTGAACAAACCCGCGCAGGATTCGGTCGTCAGTCATTTTATTGTTAAGCTGCTTGCTGCATTCCTGTGTATTTATA
This sequence comes from Candoia aspera, assembly GCF_035149785.1. Classification (NCBI taxonomy): domain Eukaryota; kingdom Metazoa; phylum Chordata; class Lepidosauria; order Squamata; family Candoiidae; genus Candoia; species Candoia aspera. Next base: position 107,522,734 of record NC_086155.1, on the reverse strand, counting down.
TATGCACTCTCAGTGCAGCGTTCAAGAGCCAGAAACTACAGCAAATGGCTAGCTTTTGTCTCTCTATAACACATAACCACAGGATACAGCAAATGTGATCAGCTTAATCATTATGCCTTCAGATGTACCCATCTTTCTGTCACCAGGCAGGCTTAGAAAAGTAATGCCTGACCAACATCCTAAGCCAAAAGAAACTAGCTCCATTATAATCAGATGATGCACCTGGGTTGCAAAAATCCGGGCGACTGCTATGGTTAGCATTACAGTGTTCCATACTTCTTGGTTGCTAACTGGAGAGCATCTGGAATTTTGCAGTCCAAATATATCAGCCTTACATCTGATGGCTTTATGTAATGTAGTTCATGCAAAATGCTAAGACATACATCACCTAGATACCCATTATGCTGTTCCTGTTTCCCATAAACAATGTTACTGCAAAGTGCAGAACAAGAATAAGATACTAAGATATGATACAAACATATTAAGGCATGAGGACACGAAAACAAATAAAGCAAAACTGAATTTACACCACTGTTGTTCAGTATAACTTTCTGTAGCTTTCAATTCTTCTGTCTCATTTTTCTCTTTCTGAGTATCTCACCAACTCCATCTAACCACAAATTTTTCAGTCTTCCCCCTTCTCTTGACCTATGGTCTCCTCCTTCATATATTTTTTATGGAATTTTTCATAGATTATAATGATCAAACCACTTAAGTGTGTTTCTTTTCTTTCATTCTGGCCTTTCACTTTTGTATTCAGTCTATACTCATTCAGCACCCATTCAATTTGACTGTATTTCCTGTAGTTTTACCATGCAGATGCCTTCAGTAGATCATTCCCACTGCCATACCCAACCCTTATTTCCACATAATGAAGTGGTCAAAATGATGTTTTAATACATGTTTTTGCTATCCTTCTACCATTTCTATGTTTCTCCTTCCATTTTCCCATTTTAAATTTTGATTCCATGTGAAGTATTCTATAATTCAAGCCTGTTCACTTTGTCATATACTTTTCCTAAGTCAACTATATTAAGCAGCTTAAACATGCTTTTTCCTTACATTCATTTTCTACTCATTAATTGATTGAACCTTCCACCATTATTCACATACATCATTGGCTAAGTTAAAATCAAACAAATGCATAATTTCTTAGTATTATCCTGGGTATGGCTGTAGTTGACAGAATGCAGGCAGCAGTAAGGTAATCTCTAGATTAGAGATTTTAGCTTGCATAGAATCGTGAGAGGATGCTGAGGGTAAAACTGAATAAAAATATATGTACATATGCTGGTCAAAGACTAATAGTTTACCTACTTATCTAAGTAAGAGGATGTCTGCAAAAAAAAGATTTAGAGAAAAATATTGTTAAATGTATATAGAGAGAAAAGTTTCAAAGAATGTAGTCAAGGAGTGCAAGGAATAGTTAAGATAAAAAGCAAAAAAAAATACAGAGTGATTTTGATGAAAGTAAAAATTATTTTGGAAAGGGCTAACAAATACACTTTAGCAGATTTAATGAAATTAAGCATAAAAATTATGAAATTATTTGAGATGAAACTTAAGTAGGGAATGCCAGAGACTGTATATTTTGGAGATTTATATGGAAATTATACTGATAAGATTATTGCAATGATATTGATTAGATTATTGCAGCACACTCTACATAGGGCTGCCTTTAAAGATCACCTGGAAGCTTCAGTTGGTATAAAATGCAGTGGCCTGGGTGCTCATGTGTATTTGCCAGTGGGCATATATCACACTTGTTTTATGGGCCCTGCATTGGCTTCCTATCAGTTTCTGGGTGGTGAACTGTAATCTATGAAGCTCTTTATGGCTTGGCACCGAGTTACCTGCAGGACTGCATTTCCCCACTTGAGTCAGCCCAACCATTTTGATCATGCACAGAGAAGCAGCTGGTTGGGACTGCATCTTCCCACTTTTGAGAGGTGGAGGGGCGAATCCTGGAAATGTTTTTCCATGATGGGGCCAGCTCTTTGGAATGGCCTCCATTTGGAGGTTCAAATGGCTCCAATGTTATCTGTCTTTCAGAAAAAAGTTGAAAACAACTTTACTGGAGGGCTTTTGAGGGCTGATGCCAGGTATTATTTTTGTGGGGGTTTGAGTATTTGTAATACGTATTTTTTTATCTTGTATGTTTTTGCTTTGCTATCATGAGCCACTGAGAATCTTCTTAGGATTGCAATGGAATGTAAATGTTATTAATAAATTATAAATAAATACATCTGTCAAAGAATGGAATTGAAATGAACACTATAAACATTTGTGTCAAGAAAAAATGATGAAATGAATGTCATAAATGCTGTATGTTGGGAAGGTGGTATGGCTACAAGTTTAGATAATGTATTGGAGAAATGTTAAAATATGGATGTGGTTTGCTTATGGAATGGCTGTATGACTTGTTCAATGTGTTTGTGTGTGTGAGTGAGTGAAGTCTGCATCTGTGCCTGAGGATTGAAAGAATACTGCTATTGTTTCCCAGTATAAAGTGAAAGTAAGAAAGAGAGACTATAGGGAATAGTTTGTGAAATGTACCAGAAAGATGTTTGGCAGAATTCTGGCTGAAAGGATTTGAGAATGGCAGAGGATGTACAGACCAGATTTTTGCTCTTCAGCAGATCCTTGAGGATGTATGAATGTAAGAAAAGTTGGGTGGGTTGTTTTTTTTGCATGTCTGTTGATTTAACATGGACAAAATAAACTGAATGCTTAGCAAATGGTTCAACATTGGACAGTTAGTTAAAAAGGGATATGTAATGTCCCCTTTCTTGTTTAGGGTATTTTTGGATAAATATATATGTAATGCTTGTGTTGGTCAGAGGTAGAAAAATTTGTGCAGTTTTGTATGCATATCATGACTTGGGAAACTAAGTGAACAATTGCTAGTTATACATAAATGGGGAAAAGCTCTAGCTCTATTAGATGAATTTGTGTACCTTGGTAGATTGTTTACTCAGGATATGAAAAATGGATGGAGAAATTCTAAGATGTGCAAATGCACTTAGAAAGGAAGGAAGTATTAAGTAGTCTGCTTCAGAGTGTAAGAGTTAAGGCAGGAACCAGCCAGTTTCCACACCAGAGATGGCCATTGTGTAAACATACAATTATTGCTTGGCTTCAAGGCCACCAAGTCCCATGTCTGTTAATTCAGAAGTGTGCAAGGAAAAAGCCATGGACTTAAATCTCTGAGGTTATAAAAGCCATTTACAACTTTTCACTGGCAGTTAGCAATCAGTTGCTGCATATACTGTAGCTTCATTCCTGTCTGCAAAATATTCTAATCTCACTGAGCCATGTTTATGAGTCTTCTGCTAAATCAAGCCAAGGAATTAAACTAAGCCAAGGAGTGTCAGGAAATCTGAGATTTATTGCCAAGTCCAGACTGGGAACGACACAAGGAATGTATATTTGTTGAAATAAGTGAAAATGGCTGTGTATAAGTGTATGCTTCTGCCAATTTTGTTATATAAGTATATGAGAGTTGAGTATGTCATAAGAAGCATAAAAGTAAGTTGAATGTGGTAGAAATAGGATACTTAAGAAGTGGGTATGGTAAAACCATAAGAGATACATTCAGGAATGAATGGGTTATGAATGAATGTGGACTGAATACAAAAGTCAGTGTCCAATACAAAAGAAAACATTGTGGTGATTGGGTGATAGAGAGAAAATGAATGTATGAAGGAAGAGTGAATGGGTTGAGAGAAACGGAAAACCAAGAAAGTCATGGTTGGATGAAGATCCTCAAAGACAATTGAGAAGTTTAAAGGACAAAAGGCAATGCATGAAGCAGTGTGGAAGCATGGATGGTTTGCATGAAAAGATATTGTGAATGGTTTGGTGTAAGGTAGATTTCATTTTGTTTCTGTTTCTTTTTCTATCTTTGATACCTTCCTTCTTTTGTCTTACTATAATATTATGCTTTTACTACACTTTGCATAATTGTGCTTACCCCATTACAGATAAGCAGATACAGATTGCATAATTGTGCTTACCCCATTACAGATAAGCAGATACAGTATATATAAATTGCAAGTCCATGTTCAGACATTCCCAAGAGGTTATGGCAGCCTAACTGTAAAAGTAAAGTCTTCTTTGAGTTCAGCTTGACTCCTGCTTGCAGAATCTTGCTTATCCAAAAGGAAGTAGCATGATGGGTATGAATGTATGGGGTACAGAACAAACCTTCTGCTGCATTGTGAATAGATTCAGCTTCCATGCCACATCTAAGGGCAACCTGATATACAGCATAGTAATTCAAACATGAGATTGCAAATATATGAGTCATTGGGGCTAAGCAAAACTTTTCCATATTATTATTTTAACTTTCAAGTGATATTCAAAAACAACTAGTACAAAGATAATAGGGTCAATGAAATTCTTATGAGACTTATGTTCAGCTATTTGGTAATTATATACATTTTTATTATCGTTTTGCCCATGTCAGTTTGGTAGACTAATATAGTTACACATATGGCCAATTGATAGTTCAAAATTTCAGAAGGAACTAAAATCTGATCAACAAAATTTGTGTACAGTATGCTTACTGTGGGTCTTGTGCCTTCTGTTGTTAGAATGATATAATAACCAGTGACTTTTCTGAAAACCCATGTGGCTTATGTGTATTCATTAAAATTCTACATGTCTGCATGTTCTGAATTTTGTAATGTGCAGTCCAAACATGCACATGTACACATACACCCATATATATTTCCACCTAAAACTACAGTCATAGTTTTGGAGAAACAAATAAGACTGCAGCTTTGTGGGGAAAAAGGGGTCAGATAAAGGTAATCAGATAAATAAACGATTTCTCTATTTTGTATGTAATATGTTTCTTCTAAACACATCTTTAATTTTTAGTTTCTAGATACATCTTTAATTTTTAGTTTAGGTTTTGTTGATATTTGGTTTTGTTGATATTCCGTTTTGAATAGATAGTTTTAACACTTCAGTTTGTAGGAATCTACCTCCAGTGTGGGTATAGTAGACCTCCAGACCAGGTGTTGCACTGGGCCCCCAAATTTATTTATTTATTTATTCAATTTGTAGAGCCCTATAATTCCTTAAACCAGCCTCACTAAAATTAAGTAAAAACCTTTTTTTCAATAAAATGCCTAAAATTCATGAGATTTTGATGCTTGGTTTAAAATATTGCAAACCTTTGAATGAGAATGCCAAAATCTTGTGAGATTTGCCATTAAAAATATCTATATAACTTGTACTTGAGGTGAGGCAAGACAGGAGGCTTAAATGGTCTAAGGTGGACACTATGGCAATTTCCAGTTTTATGATATCCGAGAGGGCGCAGTCTTGGGTGAAAATCGTTGTTACACCTACTCAAGACTCAAATAGAATCCCTACTGGATATGCCAATTTGTGCAGCACATTAAGAAACTTCTTAATAGCAAACTGCCAGTTAGGAACTGACAGCTCGTAAGATCTAACTGGTTCGACCTTGATTGCTCTCGCTCAAGAAAGACCCTAAGAGCAGCCATGCGTTTGGTTCAAAGAAGCCCCACACCAAACAACCACGCCAAGATGCTAAAGCTCAGACGCAATTATAAGAAACTAACAGCCACCAAGAAGGCTCAATATACAGCTAAAGTTTGGTCTGAGCTAGAAGAGTCAGCGAAAGGGTTTAACCCAGTCATATTTTGGAATACCGTATCTGGCATGTTGAAGGAGTGCAAGCTCCTACTTGATATCCCCATTTCAGCTTTAGTCTGGGAGGATTTCTACACTACCCTATTTGCCAGTTCCAAGCAGGACTATTCAGAAAAGATGACCACTGAGCCTCTGACCCTTGATAATCTTCCTCCTTGGCTACCAGTGACAGTGACAGAAATTAAACACATTCAATCGCTGAAATCCAATAAGGCATCTGGCGAAGACTTCCTACCACCAGAACCTTTCAGGACACACACTGACTGGTGGGCCCCACTACTGGCAGGACTCTTTACATACATAGACAGCACTGGCCATATTCCAGCAGGATGGGAACTTTCCATCATAGTTCCCATACACAAAAAAGGAGACAAGGAAGACCCTAAAAATTACAGACCTATAAGCCTTATTGATATAACAGCTAAGATGTATGCAAAACATCTCTTGAGAAAAATAGAGGACTGGGCAATCGAGAAAATATATTAGTGGAAGAACAGGCTGGGTTTAGACATGGGCACTCCACAATAGACAATTGCTTCACTTTACACCATCTCATCACTAAATATACAACAGATGGAAGGCACCTGTTTACATCTTTTATTGATCTTAGCACAGCATTTGATTCCATAAATAGAGATACCTTATGGAAAAAGCTGGCCAGGTTAAATATGGAACCCAGACTTTTATATTTGATAAAGGCCCTCTATACAAATACACGCCTGAAAGTCCGTACTGGAGTCAATGACTCTTTTACACAGAGCATACCCACCCACAAATGTGTCAGACAAGGATGTATCTTGGCCCCGATGTTGTTTAATCTCTATGTTAACGACATTCCAGGATTCCTCCATTCTATGGATGCCAAAGATCCTAAGCAGACATATCAACATCCTCTTGTATGGAGATGACATGGTTTTGATGGCATATTCCCAAGTAGGCCTGAGAAGATTGGTGGGGAAATTTGGTGCTTACTGTGCCACAAACATTTTGAATATTAATAAGTCCAAATCCAAAGCGGTGTTTTTTGGGAAAAGACAGGCCAAATACAATTGGCAATTGGATGGGGAGCCTATAAAACAAATAGACTCTTTTTCATATCTAGGGGTGGTTTTTACAGACATAGGGCCTTGGGTTAATCATTACAAGCAAAGTTCTGCAAAGGCCACAGCAAGTTCTAAAACACTAATCAAACTACTTAGCTACAACCACCCTTGCTCTCTGCTCCCCATTTTGAAGGTCCACAAGGCAAAAGTTGTACCCGTGCTAACATATGGAGCCAAATTGTAGGGCCTATCAAAGGCCTCCTTACTTGAACAAAATCAAGCACACTTTTTAAGAACCATTCTGGGGACCGACAGGAATACACCCGCAGCAGCAGTAAGAGCTGAAACAGGCACCCATTCCATTTATAGTCTATCAGTAACCAAAGTTTTCAACTATTGGTGGTGGATTCTCCCAATGGAACATGATAGACTACCAAAAATATGTCTTGAAGAACAGATGGGCACATCTCAACCCACCACATGGATCAATCAACTCCTTCAAACCATCGCATTTCTTGGCTTTTCATCACAATACTTACTTTCAGCTGGAGACCAGGCCAAGGCAATATTCAAACAAAGAGTCTTGGATGTTAATGCCCAAACAGACATTGAATTACTTGCATACAATAGGGCTTTGAAATGGCTGGCCAAGAATAAACTGTCCTTTCAAACAGAAAAGTACCTGACAATGAGTCTGACTCAATACCATAGGATAGCTCTTACTAGAGCAAGATTTGAGCAGCTAGATTCTATGGTCAAATACGGATGATTCCACCAAGTGCCTTACCTTGAGAGGACATGTGTTTGTGGACCACCAGAAGTAGAAGACATTGCACATGTCCTATTTAACTGCCAACTATATGCCCCAGCAAGGGCTCAGTACCTTCAGACACTAATTGACAGAACCACATACTGGGACTGTAACAAAATATTATGTTACTTCCTCCAGGGTAAAAATATGTATGTGGTCAGTAGAACTGTTAAGTTTATGGTTAGGGCTGTGCAACTGAGAACGTAATGTATAGAATGCATTGGGGTGGCATGTAAAGGTGATGAATTCATTTACTCACATTGTTTCTGTATTTCATTACCTGTTTTATTACATCTTGCATTTTTATCTTAAAATTTTATCTCCATTTTACCCTACTGTATTTTATCGTATTTTATTGCACCATAGTAAATTTTAGCTAATTTTATTGTATTTTAGTTGTTTTATGGCATCATATTTTATATTTTATATCTTATAGTGGCTGATGCCCAACTTTCTGATATGGTCATTTGACTAATCAATAAAGTTACTTACTTACTTACTTGTACCGAGAAGCATCTACAATACCATTGCAAAACTACAGTGGTCCCTAAACCATGAGAACCATTGCACTATAGCAAAACAGTGGAAAAGAGACCCTAAAAAACAGGAGACAGGACAATGGGTCTGCAAAGGGCAGAGGGGGTACAGCTGCACCCTATAAGTAAGCAGAGAAAACAGTTGAGGCAGTTTCAGTACTGTGAGGAATCAAAACCAATGTGTGTCAGCAGGACCCACTAGTTTAGGATATAAAATAGATCTGAGTTTAAGAGTTCTGCCCAAGGGTGTGAGACAGAGCTCAGAAGAATGTCACAAAAACTTGCTACGTGAAGAGGTTGCTCTGAGCACTGAGTTGCTTTTCTGTGGTATACTTGAACTCAGCTTCCACTTTCCACTGCAAAGTAATCAGTCCTTCTGCATTTATGGCATTCAGCAATCTTGTAGGTTCTGTCCCCCTGTGTGGGTCTTTCCCAAAAGGAGTGCACTGAAACCCTTCAGCTGTACTGGTCAAGACTTGAGTACAGTACCTCAGTTTTCTGATTGCTGCCCTGACTCTTGACCGAGCAGCACAGCCTTTTCTAATAGGGTTGGTATACCTGAACGGCGAGAGAGAAAGGAAAAAAAAGATGACCACTAGATGGCGGCACAAAAATACAAGACACCTCTGCTGTCTTTGCACGACCGAATGAGACAGTTTTACCCTAGACTTGAAATGTGTTTTGTTTCACCCCAAAGAAAAAAAGTGTCCTGGAAGATCTGTCAGCACCTTTGGATCAGCCAGTTTGGCCAAAACCAACCTTGGAAGAATCCTAGAAAGATATTGCAAAGCATGTAGAGTAAGGCTGATGCGTGTTGCCCACCTCTTCCCTCTTTCAGGAACAGGGATACTTAACTTATGGTGCTGCTGTTGTTCCTCACAATGCTCTGTGGCTTTTTCTTACTGCATGGTCTCAGTAGCTCTCAGCGTGTCATGTCCTATAGCCCATCTGTCTCCCCATCTGCTCTGCTCTCCATTCCTCCCACCTCCCCTTAGCTGCTGGTTGCCTTCTCTCCACCTCTTGCCTCTCCTGAGTACTGTAACTTCTTTCCCTTCCTCTTCTGCTTCCCATTAGCTTCTGCTTAGTATGGACTGCGTGTTTGTTTCTTATGGTGATGATCTCAGTGGCGCTCAACTCAGCATATCCTGTTGGCCCACCTGGCTGCTCTGTCTTCCCAGTGCTTTCCCTCCCCTCCCTCCCCTCAGCTACTGCCATGCTGCGGTGAAACAGGGAGAGCCTTCTGTGGCACATGCTGTAATGGTATGTGGGAATGACCTTGGGAGACAGGAGGAAGAGCTGAAGACTAGACAATGGTCAGGTAAGAGGCAGCTTAGCCTGCAGAAGGAATGTGGGTGTGGCAAACATCTCAGAAGGGACCCTCCCTAGTTCCTTGGACTGTAAAGGCGAGCTGGGAGAGAGATGTACTGTCAGACTTGCAAATTTCTGTTAATGTAACCTTACAATAAAGTTAGAGCTAGTATTTCTGGGTGTGCTTCTTGTCTGGACTATTTGCAAGGCTGATGCATGCAGCTGACATGTGGGATCTCCCTAAGATCGCAACACTAGCTCCTCCCCTTTTTAATCTTTCACTGCTTTCCCCATCTCTGTTAGTGTCATAGAAATATGCCATTGCCAGATAAACTCCTCAGCTTTGGCTCTTTCCTATTCTTGCTTCCCAGTCCAACATTTCTGCCCAGAACAATTGCATTTTATTTGTACCTAAACAGCCTCATTTTACCCATATATAGACCGAAACAAGCAGGTACAGACTATCTAACAAACAGCTGATCCATGTGCACTGTGATTTGTACATCCCTACCCTATTTCTAAGGTTGAAGCAGTTTCCATTGTAACTTTGGAGATGAAACCTTCAAAATACCCGCAGCCAATTTCTCCTGCCCCCAAACACAGTCATCTGAAGTTTCGCATAGACACCTTTGGAAAGATCTCAGCAATTTCCCCAGGCTTTGTCATTTGCAGAAAAGAAGTTATCTCATGAATCAGATTTCTCTCAGACAAAATGTTCATCAAATGTTTCCATGGGAGGTTCTTGTTTTTTATAGTAGCAAAATTGTTTTGCCAGTGGCATCATGGCATAAATGAAGGGAATATCTGGATTTCTCCTTCTTCTGCATTTGGTTTGGCAACACTTCTGTAGTTGGAAGAACCTCTGTTTCCATTCAGGTCATCCAACAATCTTGCTAAAGTCAAAGGCCTCTGTTGGAGACATTTGCAATTTTAGACCTCAGAACTGCAGGACTTCAAATAGGAATTCTACTTATACTCAGGAATCTCCAAATGTACAAACTGATTTTGACACCACATAATTCTGTATAAACTGTCCTGAAACATTTTGCTGAACAACAACAACATACCTTCATACACATGCTTTCAATCATTGGGTCACTTTTTCTAGTAGAATACCTTATTTTCAGGTAATTTAAACATACACTGTGTTTATTATGGTCTTTTTTACCATTCCAGGTATTGGCTTGTCTTTCTTCTATTCACTGATTAGGCTCCCATTTCACTTCAGTGGGGTCCCAGCTTTTATGAATTCAATAAGGCAACAACAAACAGGTGGGTTAATGGCTTCTATGCACCTTTCATAACTATATTGTACTGTGTACATCAGAAACAAGGGAACATTTATATTTATTTATATTTCAAATTTAGTCACCACCCATCTCACTCAAAGAGCAACTCTGGGCAGTTTACAATAAAACAAAAATAAAAGCAATTAAAATACTATAAAACAATATTCTTAAATAAAAATAGTCTGAGACATAGATGTTAAGAAGTTCTTAATTTATGGGAGCAACTTCAGGGTGCTAACCACTCCCAGGGTTGGTTACCCCTCCTCATGCCCCATACGAGATGGCAAAGCCAGGTCTTCACCCCTTTCTGGAAGGCCTCACCTCTGGGGAAAGAGTGTTTCATAGGGTGGGGGCAATGGCAGAGAAGGCCCACTTTGTGGGCCCTGTCAATCAACAGTCTCTCATGGATGGTGTCTGTAATATGCCTTCTCTGCCTGACTGGGTGGGACAGGTCGATTTAATGGGGGTGAGGCAGTCCCTCAGGTAACCTGGACCTATGCCATGTAGGGCTTTAAAGGTGGTAACCAACACCTTTAAATTGGACCTGGAAGCAAACTGGCACCCAGTGCAGCTCCTGCAGTAAAGGTGTTACACGTGCCATCCTTGGGGCGCCCAACATTGCTTGTGCGGCTGCATTTTGAACCAGCTGAAGCTTCTGGATACTCTTCTTGTGCAGATACTACTTGTGTGGCTGCATTCTGAACCAGCTGAAGCTTCTGGATACTCTTCAAGGGTAGCCCCATATAGAGTGCATTGCAATAATCTACAGGCGTATTGATGTTGTTGAAGCAGAATTCATACCATTCCTCACCATTGTCCATGCTGGCTGGGACTGCTGGAAAGTATAATCAGCAAATATAGGGTACAAGAGAGTTACCTTTTGAGGGGCACAAAAAGAGCTATTAGATGATTAATCCAAGGGCCATATATGATGCAATGATCTCTGATTGAAACAATGGGAAGACCAAATGGAGGCACAGCCATTATGGCACACCTGTCTAATTAGACAAGGGCTTCCATTTAAAATTCCCTTTTTCACCATAATTATTGGGCTCAAAGCTAATAAGCAGGATGTGGCTTCCACCAGATGTGAGGAAGTTGGTATTTACCATTGGTTGAAAACAAGATTTAAATAGTATTCACCAATATGTTACTAGGGATGGGGTGGGTGCTGGCATGCTCCTTGCAATATGGTCAGTTCTTTTTTGTTCCGCGTCAGAGTTGAGATGAAGCTGATATTAATAAACAGAGTTTAGGTCTTGTGCCATCGGCTCCTTGTAAATGAATTAATACACCAGATAGAAACACTACAAAGAGGTGACAGCTTAAACCATGCCATGTACAAACTAAGGCTTTGGACTACCTAGGTGCTTCACCAGAGGACAGAGCTTCATAAGTACATAAGGAAATTGTTCATGGCTTCTTCTCCTGAGATATCAGTGTAATTATGCTTTGGTGCAAAACTCAGATGATGGACACTGCATAGTAAGGCTTAATTCATTTATTATTTTTTTACAATGCAATTAAAAAAAAAATCTTGCTGCCAGAGAAAGGAAGAGGTCCAGGGGCCTGAAAAGTCAGCAGGGAATGCATTAATTTACACAGCTAGTTACTTACAGGTGACTTTAATGAAAATTAATTCCCATCACTATGACCATCATTTTTCTGTTTCATAAGTAATAAGGCTATTAAGAATACAGGAAGTAAGGAGATACCAAAAGTTAGAACATTATTTTCTGCTATGACAAGTGAGTGAAAAAATATCCTTAAGAACTAACTGCACCGTTTTTCTGTAATGTTGTAAAAAAAAATTTGTGTGTGTTTTCACACCTTTTTAGTTTTTGTTTTTTTGTAGATTTTTGTTTTTTTGTAGCTTTTATCTTTCTTTTTAAACTTAATAAAATTCATAATAATAATAAAAAAAGAACTGCACCATTCATCAAAGCTGACACCCAGGTGGCAGCTGTAAGAGGGATAAAAACGTTCAGGTTTGCTTTAACATTTTTGCCCCTTTGAGTCACATGACGATCAGGCAGCCTAATCTATCTAATAAATGAACAAATAAATAAAAATATGGTCCTGGGTCTTATTCCGTCTGGCTGACAGCAAAAGGAGAGCAGCAGCGGCAGGACTGTGCCTTGGCTCTGATAATTAAAAAAATAAACTTTTTAAAAATTCTGATAAAGAAAGTTACACCCACTTGAATTTAGACCCCAGGTTAGTGAGAATACATAGTCTTTTCCGAGACAGGCTGGTTTACTTTACTCAGCCTGAAGATGCTGAGTGTTTGAAGGAATGAGAGCTTTAAGAGCAGTACTGTATTCTGTATTGAACTTTTGCCTTGGGGGCGGCGCGGGAACGAGGCAGGGGACTTAATGAATCGAGCCGCGTCGGAGCAGGGGAAGCGAGAGGAAAGCGAGGAGGGGGTACGGAGCCGCGATCCTATTCCTTAGTTAACTTTCGGGGGGCGATTCTTCGGGTCGTCCCGACTGCCGCCGCTCCACCCTCCGCTCCTGGATTCCACGCTGTCAGTCACCGCTGGAATGTCGGAACTCGGGCGCTCCTTTCCCCGCGCCCTGAGGCGCCTGCGCAGTTGCCGTGGTATAGGCTGGGGCGGCTGCCCCCGCCGGTGCTCTGCCGCTCAGTTCTCCTCCGCCCCCTCCTTCGCGGAACAGTCCTCGTCACCGCCGCCTTCAGCCGGGAGAGAGGAACGGAAGAGGCGCGCCTCCTCTTTTCCCTCCACGACGACGACGGACGACGACGACGTCAGCAGCAGCAGCAGCAGCAGCAGCAGGCGGCCTCCCGAGGGAGCGAGAAGCTCTGGGTGTGGGGCGGCGGAGGCGAGGTTTCTTCTCCCGTCGGGGGCGCTGTCTTGTCCGGCGTGCGAAGCGGAGGGGATGTGTGCATAAGAGAGAGGAGAAAAGGCGTGTGAGTGAGTAGACCTTAGTGTGGACGAGCTTCCATTCCTTTGGCGCTGCTGAACCTAACCGTCCTCAGTTTATTCTATCGAGGAAGGGCTCCTGGTCCGGAATATAGATACCCTCTCCTCCCAGCTCCAAATTGTGGAGGAGAGGGGGGAATTGCCCGATGGGCACGGGGTGAAAACACACCGGTACTCTTTGTGGAGAGTTGACGTCTACCGCCGAGGAGGAGGTCCGGCCGCTGCGGAGCCTGGTCCCGAAATCTCTTTGGCCTTGTAGGTGCTGTCCGAACAAGCTGAAGGGTGGCGACCCTAGGCAGCTAGAAGTGCGTGTGCTGGCGTTATGAACTTTTGGGGCTGCTTTAGGCTCATCGCGTGTCTTTTCAAAAAATGAGAACTTGGCTAGGATGAAGTCTGGCTGCCGGTGATGCTTGTCTTTCTTGCGGCTCGGAGACTGCGCTCCTAAACACGCTGGATGAGATCGGGGAGAAGGGAGGCATTTACGGGAGGGCAGGATTTGTTCTTAAGGTGAAGTTGAGCGATGCTCTAGTGAGATAGCAAGGCTATATTTAAAAGTGGTCCTGTTGAAAATAAACAGGATTAGTACTGTGGTGCAACTCCGTGTGTGTTATGAATAGGAAAATCTACTGAAGCAGTTTTCCCATTGTAAGTATCTTGCATTGGAATGCTCTGGAATGGTTGTAAATGATTTTCTGCAGTGTAACAAACAAACATTGTTAAGTATTGGATGTGCTAAGTCAGCAGTAGAACACCTGCTTCAAACAGAGAAGATTCATGCTTCAGTCCTTGATATCTCTAATCATAAGGATTTCTGGTCATAGGCCTGAAAATGGCTCCATCTAAGACCTTGAAGAGCCGTGTGAGGTTGGGTAGCATTCAACTGATAGGCTCAAACATTCATTCAGTGTAATATATATATGTTCATATCTTCTGTCAAAAGAGAGATGAACTTCATTTGGTACATATTGAGGTTGTGGGGCATGCTTTCTGTGTTTGCTTGAAGTTAATTTTTAATAAGTTAACTTTAAGTGAGCACACCGCCATCAAAATGTTTATAAATAAGGTTTAAAATATGTAGCAGGTTTGTTTTTCATAATGTATAAGAATCTATTACTGGTGACATGGATAAAGAATGAGACCATAGCTTGTCCTGTGATAGTTTAAAGTTCAGTGTGTGCTGTGATCTTTCTAATCTGTAGCAGTGTATTTCTTAGAATAACCTTTGCCATGTGTAATAGCAATCACGCCCCTCACTTTTTTTTAAAACTCTGTAAGACCAAAATAATAAAGCAAGATATTTCATACTGTTACCTAACTGATTTCTAATCCTCTAGTAATTCATGATAGATCTCAAAGCAGATCAGTTTCAGTGGGAAAATGAAAAAAACATCTGAATTGATTTGAAGTTTTTTTAAAAACCAAACACTTCTATCTTGTTGAGAGGCATGCTGTGAGTCTATATATTAGAGATCTTTTAGCATAGAGGAAATATCGAAAAGCTCTAAAATCCCGAACACTGATACATTTTATGTTTTGCAAGGAAATCCTTGTGGTAATTATTCCATAATTAGGTATGTTTGCCGCCTTAAGTTATATATAAAAAGGCAGGATAAAATAATAATAATAATAATAATAATAAACATTTAACTACATATACATCTAAAACATTACTTTAGTGATGATTCTATCAGAGATTATTTGCATAGGCAGGAATATAATAGAGCCATAGATTTACACTCTAAACTTTGTCCATGCTGATATGGAGTTTCCATGATTATCTGTTCCTAATATTTTTGTGCAATAACAGTATAAATTCTGGGTCAAGTAGAACTGAAATTCTAATATGTATAACATACAGTCTTGTATTTTTCTATACACTAAGGTCTTACATTGCTACTTTCATGGTGAGTGTCTCCATTTCAACCTACGTATCTGAATCTCAGGCAGTAGATTAGGCTGCCTTGAAAGACAGAACTGTAAGGGCGCTCCTGAAATTCTTTGGCAAAGCCATCATCAGGACACAGTTCGCATCCAGGTGCTATGCCAATTATGGACTCCTTGCCAATTCCCACTAAAATAGTTAATTACATACATAGATTGATTTCACATTCCAAACAACTTTTTCAAAGTTGCTATGAACTAGAAAACATGGGTTTTCTTTTTAGGTATTTCAGCTATCAAGGCAAAATAAAAATTAAGTGATTATATATTGTGAGGTCTAAATCCTGTTGAGTGTAAATCCTGTTGAACAAAAATCATTTTGTTGAGTATAATACCTTTAAACTTACACGTTCTGAGTAAACATGCATAGACTGGAGTCAAATGAAGCAACCCTCAACTTAACTGCAAAATTAACATTATTCTTCATGAACTATTTTCTCTTCTCTTTATGAAGAGAAATTTCTTACAGTATTAGCCTTTCATTTTTTATTAGCCTTAAGATTTTTATGTGGTTATTACTTTCCTATGATTCCAGTACTAGTGGTATTGAAAAATAGTACAAGTCTGTGAATTTCTACTTCAGAATATAGTATTTACTTCTGAATAGACATGCATAAGATTGTCCTGTTCTTTACTAAACTATGTGAAAATACTATTTGAGCTTTTTCAAAATAAACTATTCTTTACTATATGCTTTATTTGAGGAATAAGGTTAGGACTAACAGAGGGAAGGAATTGAAGCTTGTGGTAAGATAGAAAGGGAGTAGGAATAGAGTAAGATCATGGAAGGATGGGGGTGGTGGGTCTGGAGTTTGGAGGATGGAGGTAAAACTGTCCAATTAGCAGCCACTACTTTATCTTGAGCATCTGAAGAAACAGACTAATCTGGAAATTTACAGTGCCCTCTACCTTCTTTATAGAATGTGAATTATGGACCCCAAAAAGAATCATAGGTCCTACCTAACTTACCAGAAGAGACGTTTGCATATTTAGTTGGTTTTTCTCAGAAACTTATAGAACAGTTTCATAGAACAGAAGGAGACAACACAACTCTCAAACTTTAATAAGCACAAGAAACTTTTTCTTATACCCTGAATGTCAGCACACTGCATGTACCTCCCAACTGGTGTTCTTTTGTTTTAGTGCTAAGCAACAACAGTTCATATGATGCTTCTATCACTTTGGCCTAACAAAGTAGTAAGAATTCTCACACAGTCTGAGAAGGACAACATGATAACAAAGCAGCATATTTTTCATTTGTCCGTTGTGCAGAAAGAGAGCTTTCATTTTCCCCCAAATTGTTCATTACGTAGAAAAGGCACAAGAAAAAAGCATCAAAGGGTTTGAATACTAACTCTATAAATAGGGCTTGTGGTTGAAACTCTAGTTGCTAGCATTCTTTCGTTATTGATGATAATTTTCTACAGTAAAAATTACTTAGCAGGTGTTTTTGGATTTGAGTCCTGTCTTTCCAGCTGAAGCCTGACACAACTTCTTCACACACATGAACAGAGACCAATTTGGGAACACCTGCTTCACAAGGACAGGTTCAGTTGGAACATGAAATATGTAAAGATGATGGGCCAAAGATGATGTGAAACTGTCAGAGTGGAAGTGAAAAATATTAAATTGCATGTTTTAGGAATAGATGAACTTAGGTAGGGTATAATGGGCCATTTCAACCCAGTTAATTGCACAGTTTACTACCCAGGGCATGAGATCATAGAAAGAAATAGAGTAAAATAATATTCAAAAAGGGCATTGCTATAGCTCAATGAATAACAAGATCATATCCATTAGAATTAGTGGATATAAAGTGAACATCACTGTTGTGCAAGTGCATGCATTTACTGCTGATTGAATGAAATAATACATTGATAAATCATTTAGCAAATTCTAAGAGGCGCTAAGTGCAATATCAAGGAAGGACATTGTATTGTTAATAGTCTTCCCAGCGGTAATATATGAAAGCTGAATACTTAGAAAGTGAAAGAAGATAGACCACCATCAAATTATAAATTTGAACTTGGTCCATAAGAGTATTGTGGACTGCAAGAAGAGTTAGCCAGTAAGTCCTAGGCCCAATGGCTGACAGGCCCTTGAGATAGTGATCAGCAAATAGAAACTTACACATTTTGCATGTTTGATGTGCAATGATGATGACTTTAAAAAAAAACTATAATGCTTGGTGAAGTTGAGAGAAATAGAAGAAAGGGGGGAAAGGGATATGTTGAATGACTAGGATCAGAGGTTAATGAAATGTCCTCGAAAGAACTACAAGTAGGGGGCGCTAAACATTTTGTTTTGAAATGTTTTGACTGTGAAACCACTGTTTCAGATATAAAGCATGTTGCCTCAAGTATTTAGGAAGCCTTTTGAGCTTGAAACGAGTGTTCTAAATTCCAAACATTCAGTTTTGAAGCTTGGAACACTTGAAACACTAGATGTTCCCTTGTAATGGATTGTCTTCCAAAGTTTATACAGGAATTATTTTAAATAAAACTTTTGCACAACTTTAACTGCAACTTACTAACGTCAAGTTGATGGGCATTAATCTATACAGTCAGCAGGAATCTAGCCTGGCTGGATGCTTTAAAATTGTGCTGATTTAATTATGACAATTGATTTGCATAATGAATGTGCTTCATTTATTTTTCCTGTTTAAGACAACCAGGCAGTGTTCTAAAATTTAATATCTAAATATGTAGTAAACCTTTAATATTATGATCATATGAGGTTACAGTTTTATTACAAAAATTTTTGATTTGATTTTTTTCTACTTATCTAAAAGCAAAGCAAAGATATCTGTCTTTTAGGTAGCAGAGAATGCAGCAATTTGCATTGCTGCATTCTTCTCTTCTCTTTATTTGTATGATGATAGGTAACATATTTATCTGAAAGGAATCATCTAAGATGATTTTCTCCCACATGCTGTAGTGACATTTGGTGTTATGAAAAGGATTCAGAGGCAATGCCATTTGGGGGGAGAAAAGCCACGGATGAGGAGGTACAGAATGCTGGGATGAAGCATATATACCTGGATGCCCAGCACAAGTCCCTGGGTGCCAGTAGCTCAAATTTTGTACTGAGGAATCCCCCTCCCCACCCCCCAGTGTCATGGGAATCTGAGATAGCTGAGTATGATAGCCCTACATGTGATGCCATAGTCAACTGTTTGCAGATTTGGATGTAGGAGAGAAAGGGGAGCAGAAGGTGGGAAGGGGGGTAGGATTGATCCTCCTTACCATGTTCTGTGATGTGTGGAAACTTTTAGAAGTCACTTGGAAGATAACATCCTTGCCTTTAAAGAACAGTGGGCTCTTTTAAGGGAAGCACTAGAAGTGATCAAGAGAGTCAGGAAACAGCCAAATGTTGTGCTGTTGCCTTGGCTGTTTGGTTGATAAATTAAAACATCACAGCAAGGCAAGCAAAAATGTGTCTCTAATTTTCAAAAAGTTAGGGCACTTGTTGCCTCCCATGATTGGAATCCACAAACATGTGATGGAGATATTTGGGATTCTAGCTTAGATGAGGAATGGACTGAGGAAGAAGGAGAATGAGAAAACTTGAGTTGCAGAGGCTCACCCTTGAATTATTAATAAGGCTAATGATTACCAGAAGGGTTAGAGTACACCCAAAAAGAGTTGGCTGAAATTGCTTAAAAACAAACAAAAACAAACAACCCCCCCCCAGATAATGACCAGCTGAGAGGCTTGGTGGCATATTGTGCATTTTTAATAACTGAGGAATTATTTCAATCAGGCAATTTGTTACTGACTAGGATAAACCAACACTTGAGGGAGCTCAGATGCTCATCTACCTCTCTTTGACTGGATTGCACTAGCTATGTGCTTTAGATTGCTTTCTTCTCAATTTTATCTGATCAAGCCTCCCAAGACCAATTTGCCTTGATACGGGAAAGGAGACAATACTGTACATACTCCAGGTTTTACCCCAGAGGTATGTCACAGTCCCATATTTTATCACGGTCTAGTGGCTAGGGACATGGAGCAAATGATTCTGATCCCTGCCTTGTTTATGGTTTGCTAGATTGATGACATTTTACTCTCAGGACTTAATTGAACATCAGATGCAGAAAGGGTTAACCACAGTAGTTGACTACATGCGATTGCAGGATTAGGAAATTAACCTCAAGAAAATGCAAGAGCCTGCTCAACAAATGTAGTTTCTAGGGGTGGTAGGGTATGGGCTGGGCCAGTCCAGCATATGCATCCTCCAAAATCCAAAAAAGAAGCCCAACAAGTAATAGAGTTAATAGGCTTTTGGAGGCAACGCACCCCGCACCATGCGCAGGTACTGTGCCCATCTTGCGTGATTCCATTAAACTGTGTGTTATTCAAAAAAATATTAAGATGATCATGCAATACTATGTTGTTTGCAGAGTTGCTTATTTTTGATTTAGTCTTGCATGCGTCCCTGTGGGCCTGTGACTTCTGGGTTGGCTCTACTAATTTCCTAGCTTATGCTATTTAAATTGAGATAGAATCATTTGCACTCTTGTCATGTTGAGATTTTTTTTTTAATGGATGGTCCCCAGTTCTCAGCTCACCCATGGAATCACTTTAAAAGCTACTCTGCCCTCTTTTTTAATATTAATCATCCTCTTTTTGTAGAAACTTGGCTTGTGCCCAAAGGTATCTCAGTGACTAACAAAGGAAGCCCTGTACCTTACACCTTTCATCCATATATTCAGACGTATCACTTCAGCCTGTCCAATTGACAATGCACGTGGAACAGTGTTTTAGAGAAAGCTTTGTTGCAGTGCTTCAGAGAAAGCTTTTTGGATTTCAATATCCTATGCAGCAACCTAAATTTGACTTTCAGGACAGCATCATTACTTTTCCTCTTGTCATTGGTGCAGGTGTGCATCACAATAAATGGTTCCTCCCCATTAGAGGTTTGGGTGACTTTGCACATGTCTGAATCAGAAGCAGAGGCTCAAGACATAGGTCCAGGTGTGGATGGCTGTCAGGAGGAGTATCCTTCACCTCAGGTAAAAGGAGAAGCTGAAGCTTTACCAAGCCATAGGAAACACAGATATGTGCATGCAAAAATAAATGCAGTGGCCCTGCTTGCATGATGAACTTAATTGGATCAGGTTAGCAGGCCATATAAACAGCTAAATCCTGTTAGAGGTTTAATTTTAGCTCAAAACAACCTCATAGTCATTTGGGGGAAGTTGTTTAATCCCCAAAGAAACACATTATTCAAACAGGAATGAGAGGGTTAATGGAGAGGTAACCCTTTCATCAGCTGCTGGTGCCAAGATGCAGTGATGCTGTATGTGAAGAAAGGGCTGGGGGTAGGCATGATTTCCTCCTTTCAGACAATGGTAGAGCCAACGCTGATAGGGCCAAAGTAAATTTTATTTTATTTATAGACCATCCTTTGATTCTGGACAGAATACTGCTTCACCAGAGAGAGCTGACCTGCAACTTGGGGGTCTTCCTGAACCCATGGTTCTTGCCTGAATGAGGCCCTTTGCACAATTCTATCTTGTGCACCAGCTGTGGCCTTTCTCTAGATCAGAAGGCTTTACTTAGTTGCCCATGCATTTGTCACCTCATGGCTTGATTATTGCAATGCATTCTACAAAGGGCTACCTCTGAAGACCACTTGGAAGCTTCAGCTGGTGCAAAAAGTGTTTTTCTCCTCCATTACAGGAAGAAAATCCTATTAAAGAGATAAATGCTTGAGTACAAGTTTAATAAACGGCCATATTCTTGACCATCTATAATTAAGAATCACCTGATGAAAAATCAAACATCAGTAAAGTGTTGTTAAATTACTAGAAGACTTTTTCAGACTTTTCTCAGTTTTCCACAAAATAAGATTTCATTATTTTAAATGGTAATTAGAAGGATATATATTTTGAAGTGACGTAAGCCTGTACCTTTTTTCAAAAGCATCCTACGTATTTGCAAGGGTTTGTGCTATTGTATGAGTCAGTGAAGAATGTCTATAAGAGTCGTGAATGCATAATAATAGCATTTGAGAGCCAATTTGGTATAGCCAGTTAAGGTACCAAGGCTAGAAACTGGGAAACCATGAGTTCTAGTCCCACCTTAGGCACAAAGCCAGCTGGGTGACCTTGGGCCAGTCATGGAAGAAGACAGTGGCAAACTACTTCCAAAATCTTGCCAGGAAAACTGCAGGGATTTGTAAAGGCAGTTGCCAGGAGTCAATACTGACTCGAAGGTGTGCATGCGTGCTCACACACACAAAGGCAACTACCTTATGTCATCATTGGAACGCTTCTCTATCAAGATGGCATTACTTGAGCCTTTCCTCTGATGCCATTTTGGATAATAGGAATTTGTAGCAAATCTCTGCCCTGCCAATTAAACTCATTTCTCTTTAAGCGCAGATTTAGAAATCATTTGTATTCATAGCTCATGGAGAAATACAAGTGTTGCAGCCTTTTTCCAGTTCAGCAGTTTTCTGATTCTAACTGGCTGAATTCTTGTGCTCAAGGTGACAGAGACTGAACAGCCTGCTAAGTCATTATTAGGCACCTTGGAACTAAAACCATTTGGCCTAAAAATAGAACTTAGAATTATAAATTTAAAAGTGAGGTCTCTCTTTGGACTCTGATTACTCTCAGGAGAATAATAAATGGGGAATGAAGTAAGAGATTATGTAGAAAGGAGATAAGAAAGAGAAGTCAGCTAGGATGTGATTATATGATGTGCTTCACTGCAGTGTCTTTGGTTCTTGGCTTGCCCATTAAACACATAAATTATGGTCCTGCAGTCCTCAGAAACTCATTGAAAAGTGGCATTTCCTTTTGCAAGCCATGGTTCCCCATAAGCAGGAGGTTGCACTAGAAGACAATAGAGACTTTTCACTACAGTATTAAAGTTATGGCAATGCCCCCACCAGAAAAATAAAAAGTAAAGCACAAAACTATTTTATACATAAAAACATCATTTAAAATATTTTATTATCTCAAACTAATTAAGAAAAAAAGAAAAATTACATCATTTCGTTACTTTTGTTTATACAAAATCAACATTAAAAAAAAAAAATAGAGTGAATGTCTAGAACTTGATCTCATGAGTAAAATAACTCCAAACATTGCTGGTAAGTCTTCCTTTACACTGTTGGAAGGGGAAAAAAAACCAGTTCCAGTGTTGACAGCTCATGCAATCAACAATCCATTGCTACAAATCAGTTATAAAGTTGTTCCAATAGTGTATAATAATTATTTTGTTTCCCAGGCATGAAAAGCCCATCGTTCTTGATTTCTTAATAGATTCCAAGTACTGGAGATACAGAAAAGCAGAATATATGCCTCCTTAAGCAGTAGTGACAGGTCTAAGTTGATTCCAACTACTTTTATAGTGTACATCATTAGTAATGCAGTAACACATAATTGACAGTTTCAACCTTATGTTTTTGCATTAACAACATCAGTCTGAATAGGGTGTTCCCTGGATCTTCAGTCCCCAGGGGCCAGTTGAAACATATTTAAGTATACTTGCATAAATGTTCTTCTGAGATTTTGAACTACAAGATTGTCAATGTACAGTGGTAAGAAAGAGTTCATTAACACTTTTAGGACTATTTATAATCTGACTTTAAGTCCTATTAGTAGATAAAGAGATTCTGGTTGAACTAACCACACCCAAAACAGTATACCATGTCATGTCTTTATTGAACGTATTGAGCCAGCATTCACCATCTGCTGGAATTCTGTGAGGCTTTAGATTTGGTAGCTGGTGGTACCTGCTTCAACAGCAATGAATTCAATTAAATCTTTCCTGAACTTCTTGATCAATCCTGTACATTGGTTTGGAGGAGTTTTGGCTTATTCCTCTTTACAGAACTGCTTCAGCTCATTGATATTGTTGAGCTGTCTTGTATGAATTACTTGCTTCAGTCCTGCCACAACTTTTTATCTGAGTTAAGGTCAGAACATTCCAAAACATGAAATTTCTTTTGCTTCAGCCATTTGGTTATAGATTTACTTGTTTCTTTGGAATAGTTCTTGTGTTATACTAGCCACATTCATTTAAGCTTCAGCTCACAGACAAATACCTTGATATTCTCCTGTAGAATTTGCTGATCGAATCCAGACTCCATTTCTCCCTCAATGACTGTGAGTTCTCCAGATCCTGAGGCAGTGATATCCACATTGCTATGCTTTTGCTGAAATGCAGCGCTTCATTTTCTTTAAACGCAGTATTTCTTATTAATACTGGAAAGTTCCTTTTTGTCTCATCTGTCTACAGAACAGTAGCCAGTTAGATCACCCAGGTGGCAAATATGCTTTCTGGAAAGCAGGAGTTTCCTCCTAGGTATCTTGCCATGCACAGCTTTCTTATTCTTGTCTTCCTTACAGTGTACTTATGAACGCTAACATCAGGCATCTGCAGATCCTTTACAACCTCTTAGAGTATTGTATGCCCTGCTCTTGGGGTAATTTTTGTTGAATGACCACTCCCGGGAAGAATACCAACAGTGTTTGCGCTTTTTCCATTTCTACACTGTCTGTTTGACTGTGGATTGATGGAGGCCAAAAATTCATGTAACCTTTTCCAGCCTCATTGGCAACCCTAACCCTTTTATTTTTAGGTTTGCAGTGATTTTTCTTGATTGGAGCATGATTCACTTGCACCAATCTCTGTTGTGAAACACAGACTTCAGTGGTGGCAACCATTATGTAGACTACCATTTCTAAACTTTTGAAAATTATATCTATCTTGCTATCTGGGCCCCTTAAAATATCTTTAAAGCTGCAAGGATGTAGTATTCTCCTGCTTTTGTAATATTTCTGGGCCAGGCCTCTGTGTTTTTTGGAAACATGTTCTAACTGATCTCTCCAAGAACCAGTGGACATAAACATTACGTTTATGTGTTGGAAGATCCTGACTTGTTCAATTTGGTTACCATTTTATAGCCATCTATAAGTCTTGGCCTTTTAGGAAAACCCATAATTTTTGTTTTTACGTTAATTAAATAGTGGGCCTCCTTTCACTCATTGGATGACAATTTTTAGTTATCTTTGCAGGTCTGTTAAAGTGGTTGAAAGTATCACTGCATATAGAAATAACATTGCTGGTTGTTTGCCAGATTTTGTGGGTGAAGTTCAGAGTTTATTCTTTCAATCACCAAGTTAGCACATAGGTTGAACAGCATGAGGGCAAATATATAGCCTTATTTGACCTCTTTGGATGTTAAGAAGGACTTAGTCAACAGCTTCATATTCTTGTATTGTCCTTAGGTCAATTAAAAGAAGCATATAGCATTTAATTTAATCCAAATGCATGAGTTATTTCTACATTTTCAGTGTATTATGATAACTACATTTAATATTTGAATGGCTCCTAAATGCATTTATACAGTTGATGCTCTTTAACCAATTGTGTTGCTGAAGACCATGTGACATAATCAGTGAGTTTACGGTACTGTAAACTTGCTGTAGTGTGTATTTGTTTAAAACATTTTAATAAAGCTTTTGTAGCTTAGAATGGTTTACTGGACTATTTTGTAATATATGATATAGTAAACTGGTTGAATTTTTAATTTATCACTGTTAATAAATCAGATAGCTATTTGGTGCTCATTTTAATCTTGAACTGCTGCTTGGAAGAGCAACTATGTATTTAAAATTGTAAATACAACGAGAGTTATACAGTGTCAAGTTAAATCTTGAGATCACCAAATATGCAAAATTTCTAATTTTGTTCCCAGCCATCTATAGAATAACACATCATTGTCAGTATCTTACATGAGAGGCAGATTGTAGATATTATCTGAACTTGTTAAATCTCTGTATTTCATAAAGTATGATGTGATGGTATTCCCATTCCTCCCCAAATATTCATTTGGTTTTGGACATTGTAAAATTATAACCCATAGAAGACTGAAAGGTTTTAGTAATAAAAAGATAAACTTATTTAGTTATTCAGTAACTAATTGGAAGTAATTTTGCTGTTAGTTTTGATTCTTGTGACAAAAAGGTCAGAATTTTGAAATGGACATGCAATTTTCATTAAAAAAAAATAGTTCTTTGGAAGTGTTTCCAGTTTCATGAAAAATATGTTTCTTTTTAAAGAAATTATAGATGTTTCCAGATGAAGGAGAACAAATAACACAAGCCATGGAAGAGATGCTAAAGGATTTTGACAAAGGCCCGCAAGAAAGTATTTCTGATTCTGTGGATTTGAGTGGTAGTTGCCAACAATATTTTGAAGAGGTTTCTGGCAACCAATGCTCTATGCATCTTCCACTTGATCCTCCCACCACAGGTATTAGCAGAAATATTTTGTAAATATTAAATGAGATATGTAGGAAAAGGTAAAAACATTCAAGATGAGTGTTCCTATTCCTACAATGTCTGCCTTTGGTGAAAAAATAGCTGAATTTTACATTTATGTTTTTTGTTCTTCATTTTCATGTCTTTAAGAAGCAGAAATATTAAGAGGAAAGCTGCTTGAAATGTATTTGCTCTGGAATGGTCTAGTGCAGCCTTATTATTACCTGAGTTTCATTACAAGAACACCCCCCACCCCATCGCAAGTAAACTACCATAAAGATATACTCAGAAATAACAGCTTGGAAAAAATATTGATAAAACAGTCCTGAAACATTAGAAAATACTCAAAATATATTTAATATTTGTTTCAGCCTAGCTACTGAAAATAACACACAAAGGCAGTTTTTGGAAAATGTTCAGATTTGACATTGACACTGCAGCATTCCGAGGTGAAATAACTGCAGGGTAGTCAACAAGTGCATTCTTTGCCATTAAAAAGTTTTTGCATAAAGCATTTGATGGATCTTGGTAGCCACAATGACAGATTGGGGATAGTTGTAAGTACCTTTAAAACACACTGTAAAATTGCTTTAGTTTACAAAAAAGGAACTTAAAATTATTATAAGATTCTTTGGTGGTCATTATGCACTTGGAGGTCAGGAATATCAATATAACAATGATCAGCTATAATCTTGGAACAGATTTTAGAGGCTGCACAAGAACATTGCTGTGGTTATGATTCTGTCATTATGAATGACTCCTTACAATGAATATTGGCTAATTGTTGAATTGCGTTCCCTTTCAGAAATTTCACTGCAGACATCTCATTCTCCCACTGTACCTTCAGAAGAAGATAGTGTATTATTCAACAAACTGTTATACCTTGGATGTATGAAAGTTTCTGCTCCCCGCAATGAAGCAGAGGCCTTGTGTGCCATGGCATCATTGAAAAACTCAAGTCATTCACCATCTCCTGTAACTCTCTATGTACCAAATATTCCAGATGGTTCTGTTAGGTGAGCTGGATATTTCTTATGAGAATGTGCGGGGTATCCAAATTTGTTTAAGAACAGGACAGGAGTGGATTCCTGCTTCCTGTAGGAACTTCAGGTTGCTCAGGAGACTCTCTTGTTTTTTGAAGACCATATCTAATTCCCATCTTTCTTTTCAAGTTCCCCAAATGTTGCCTGGATGTTTGCAGTGTGTAGTTGCTGGTACTCAGATAGCTGATTAGGAGAGCAAGTGGCTTTAGTTCCAGCCTAGACCATAAAGCAAAAGGGTGTTGGCATTTGTAGCAGCTTTATAAGCTCAACTTGTTTTTCTTGAGCAGAGGCTGTTTCCAGAGTTGGTTGAAGTTCTATGATCCAAGTAAGGCACCCTTTGTGCTTTTACTAGAACAAGAACTACAATGAAATTTAATGTAGAACATATGAAAATAGTGCATGTAGGTAGATAAATATCCACCTTTCTATGGATACTTGTTTTAATATGAAATATCATACCATCTGGTGGATTTGAAACTATATTGGACAAAATCACAAAGGAGAGGGTTATCGACAGCTGGGGTCTTGATGACATTATGTCACCTATTCAATTATAGACTGTGTTATATATGTTAAATACTAGTTGCTACCAGGAGGGCTACTCTCTTTTTCTCCATGATTGTAACTTCCTGGATGTGACAGTGCTGGATTAGATGGGCTTTTGGCCTCATCCAGTGAAGGTTTTCTTTCTGTTCATGTGCTAGCAGTGATTGAACAGGGAAATACCACATATGTTGGAGGCTGGTTCTGTGTGCCTACCTATGAATCTCAGGGAACTACGGTGTAGAAGATTGAAGGAAAGGAATTACATTTCTATTTTTTTCTTTCCTTTTTCTGTAATTTTATAATAATATAATCTAATATAATCCACTTAATTATGTACATTAAATGTTATCCTTAGATGTATCCTAATAACCTGTATTTTTAGCAAGTAGGTGAAGCGAAAAAGAAAAACAAAAGAAAATGGGTGCAAATAAAAAAGGAAAAAAGTATACAGTGAAAGTGATCTTAATGCTGAAATACATGTCAAAGAAGGCAGTTGTGATGAAATTATGAATATCCAGACACTGTTAAGAATTCCTACATATAGTAGGTGTAAAATCTATTGCACTAAAATCTATTCAGGATATAAATGATAAAACTGAACAATAACACATGTATTTTCCTGTCATGTGATTGAAAAAATAACATATTACAGTATTCTGAAATTTATTAATATTTAAATACCTTAACTGGAATATGCCATTTCGTGGACACTTTAGGCATTTCTCAGATTGGATAGAGATATCAAAAATAGCAAAGAAATTATTATTTCTTACTGAATTACAAAGGTTTTTCAATTTTCTTCATTTCATTTAGAATAATAGATCAGTCCAGCAGTACAGAAATTGCTTCTTTCCCAATCTACAAAGTGTTGTTCTGTGTCCGTGGGCAAAATGGGACTTTGGAATGTGACTGCTTTGCGTTTACTGAGAATTACTCTGGCACTGATGAGTTTCAAATTCATGTCTTCTCTTGTGAAATTAAAGAGGCAGTAAGTAGAAAGCATAAGTATTATTGTTTCAGAAAGCATTATTGAAATACTAAGTTATGGATGGGAAATGTCTGATTCACCAGACTGTTGCATCTCTCTGCAGAACATTGAGCAAAGCTGCTTATTTCTTTAAAAGACTTATATAACCACCCCTCTTATGTTAACAACTCTGGGCAGCTTACGACAATAATCAAAAACCAAACAACAGTAGACCAAAATGTGGAGCCTCAACCAACACTCTCCAGTACATCCACCAATACAATCCCTGAGCTCCGACCTTGTGCTGTTCCAATGCTTGGGCGAAGAGCCAGCTTTTTACAGAAGGCTAAAAGGGTGGGTGCATGCCAGATCCCAAGGGAAGTGTCATGAGTACTAATGGGGAGCAGGAGGGGGCCTCTATCCAGGGGGGAAAATGCATGCGTAGTACTGAGGAATTAAGCAGCCATTCAAAGAGACACAGATCAGACCCACCTTAACTTTTGGGGTTTAGCTGTCTGGGTTTTTCCCACGCTTCTTCAGTTTGTTAGGATTCTGTTTTATGTAGCAGTAATAAACACTAGAGACCTACTCCTCATCTCAGCGTGATTTCTGACTGTTAGGACAGGAAGGGTGTTCCACAGGACAGGTGCTGCTACAGAAAAGGCACACTTCCTAGGTCCCACCAGATGGTAACATTTGAAGGAACGGACTGGAGCACGTCCACTGTTTCTGACCTGGTGCTGCTGGCAGATGCCCTCAGGGAGAGGCAATCCTGCAAATAACCTGGCTCTGTGAAAACCAGTATCTTGAATTGCACCTGGAAAGAAACTGGGAGCCAGTGCAGCTCACATAACCGCTGTGTAGTATGGGCAAATGGGGGGGGCAACATTGTGTGTGCTGCTGCATTCTGGACCAGTTGTAACTTCCAAGTAGTCTTCAAGGGGAGCTAGACTGTGTTGCAGTAATCCAATCATGAGTGACCTTGAACAAGACTTCCTGGTCCAGGAATAGGCATAGAAGATGAAGCTGTGCAAAGGTCCCATCTAGGTATGGCTATCACCTGCTCCACAAGCAGGAGTCACAACTCCAGAAGGACCCCAAGTTGCACCCCAGTTCTGTTTGGGGAAGTGCTACCCTGTTGAGAGTCAACATATCACCAGATCCAGGGAGACCAAACCCCCAAAGCCCCTCTATCTTGCTAAGGTTCCTAAAAGTGTCACTTTGAGATCTCTTAAGACTTAAAAGTAGTTTTTGTTTGTTTCTTTGTGAGTAATAAAATGCTGTTTGCTTTCCAAAACATGCCCATTGTAACTATTAGGTGGGGATTGCTCACACAGCACAACAGTGTGAACTAAAGACAAACTGCACATCAGGCTCTTCGTCAGTATTTGTTTTGTTAGGCTGTATTACTACATATTTCTCTCTCCACTTTTTCCTTCCTTTTCAGTACTTTCATTTATGTAAAGTAATTTTCCAGAAATGGCAGTGACTCTGGTTACTCCCCACCCAGACTCTCACAGCCTCCAGGTACTGGGTCAGCACTGAAACAGCATCACCTGCTTGGCCAGGGTAGAAATGTATAACTGGGTATCATCAGTCTACTGATGATTCTGAAGCCCATGCTGTCAAATGACCTCACCCAGTGTTTTCATGTAGATGTTAATGAGGAGCAGTGAGAGACCTAAGCCCTGAAGCACCCAGATTGCAGGGGCCTAGGGTTAGACAACTCCCCACCACAACTTTGACTGGAACTGGCCACAGAGGAAAGAGGAGAATCACTATAAAACTATGTCTCCCCCTCCCAATCCCCCAAACCGGTGCAGAAAGATATTGTGGTTGATGGAATTGAAAACCACCGAGAGATCCAGGAAGGCCAGGCTGGTTGTACCACCTCTGTCCCAAGCCCTCCAGAGATCACCTACAAGCAGAACCAATGCCATCTTAGTACTGTAAGCCAGACTGAACCCAGCCTGAAAAAGGTCCAGATAATCCGCTTCATCCAGGGTCCTCTGCATCTGAGCTCCAGTTACCATCTCAACAACCTTCCCTAAAAAGGGAAGATTGGAGACTGGATGAAAGTTATCCAACACTGTTGGGCCCAAAGATGGCATCTTGAAAAAGGCCTCCTACAAGGCAGGTGGTACCACCCACTCCCACAAAGAGGCATTAATAATTCCTCTTGTATCCCTGATCCATTCATCATCTCCCGAGGGAGCACCTGAAAGCAGAAGCTTGCTTTAAATCTCCCATTTCGCTTGGGAAAAGCATTGGGCAAGCAAAGTTGATTCTTGGGGAGCTGAATGCCCAACTGGGATCACATTCAAATACATATCCAGTGCTTCACCTACTACACACTTTTCCTAAGGGAAGGCATGCTCTGGAAGTACTGCCAAGTAGCTGCTATTTGTCCTGTAAAGTGGCCCTTGGATGTTGTTTGATGAGAAATTTACCAAGTAATTTCTTTGTACCTTTTATTTTTTTCTGTCTATATGTCTTCTGTTATATTTTAAAGGTTTGCAAATAATCCAAATGTGGCTAATTTTTACTTCAGTGTCCTTCAAAAACTGAGAATGTACACTGTTTTATCATTTGAATAACTATGTGATCTTAAATATGTTCACTCAAAAGTAAAATTTACTGTTTTCAGTGAGGATTTGAATGATAGCCTAAGTTCAGGGAGCCTGTGGCTCTTCAGATTTTTCTGAACTACCAGTCACAAAGATCCTGCTGGCATAATTTTGGTAAGAGATGGTGGGCATTACTTTTTACCAGCAATTGAAGAACTATAGGTTTCCTATTAGAGCCTAAATGCAGATTGCTATTCAAGAATGTTTATAATAACAGATTTTTCTGCCAAGCAATTAGATATGGTTTATTGTTCAGTTGACTATTAAGCCGTTGTTTATGCTGTGCTTAGCTTTTTATATTTGATTAGATACACTTTGTAGTTCTTCTGATGTACTAGAATTGGAAGACTTCTAAGATCAGCATATTGTATTTGCAATTTGCAAATAAATTGCAAATAGTTATTATCTCTGTAAATGAATAATAATATATAAAATAATAATGTAAAATAATTACTTAAATATATATATGTAAGAGTTGTACATTTTGATTTTGCATCATAAATTATTGGTTTTTCTAAACTTTCTCCCTTCTCTCTAAATTATCTTTTATGCCCTTCTCTCCTCCTGTGTTTCTTTTTAGGTCAGCCGAATTTTGTATAGTTTCTTAACAGCATTCAAACGTTCCTCCAAACAAGCATCAGATAATGTGAAGGATGCTATTGTTTCAAGTCCTGACAGTGATATATTCATGTTCACTGTTTCTTTAGAGGTCAAAGAAGATGATGGTAAAGGAAATTACAGGTATATGGAAGAAATGATGAAATAGTGGAGAGAAAAAAATCTAAGTCATTTAAACCTGTGAAAGTAAATTAACTTTGCCTATTTGTACAGTTTGCTTCATGCCTTCCTCCAAGGAATTCAAAATATATGTGTTCCCAACAGAATGCAAGGATTAATGGAGAGAAAGGCAGCTTATCATAGTTAAGAAAATAGATTATATATTCCCAAACTTGTGAGATTTGTAGAAACCAAAGGCAATGTTGGGATAAACAGTCTTTTGAATAGTGAGCTGAAGCTTACCTACAGTATGTAAAACATTTTATTTTATGGCTTTGGTCTGATAGTTTTAATGAAGCAGATGGACTTATTTTTTAATCAGAATTTTTATTAGAGTTCGCTGTTGAACAGATGTTGATGGAATGTTATTCTTCTTCAGTCCAGTACCAAAAGATAGAGAAAAATTTTACTTCAAACTAAAGCAAGGCCTTGAGAAGAAGGTTGTGATCACTATACAGCAGATTTCCAACAAAGAATTAGCCATTGAAAGGTAATAATAGCTACCATGTGTCATTAACAGTGCTTTGTAATGTTTGTAATATTTTCAATGTCTTTCCAAAATACAAAAACATCTTTTAAATACTGGAGGGTGAGTGAATTTTGCATCACTGTTTTACCATTTGTGTTTGGTTACTAGTTAGTTTGTGATCCTAATTTGAAGTGTTTACCATATATACTCGTGTATAAGCCCATCCACGGATTAGCCAATCTTTGAATTTTTAACCAAAATACCATGAAAAATGTGCCACCCTTGAAATTTTCATATGTTTTAATTTCACAATTAGCTTATCTGCGGATGGCACATTTTCCAAGGTATTTTGGTTAAAAATTTGAGGGTCTGCTTATCCACAAGGATATATGGGATAAAAAGCTGAGGGAAAAACGTACCATATATCGTCGTGGATAAGTCTATTTGAGGAGAAGCTGAACACAATTTTTTGGGTGCATTTTGACACCAAAAATTATTGGCAAGTGTAGTGTGTATATACGAGTATATACTGTATCTTTAGTGCTCTAAACTGTATAGTCTGGGTTGTATGAAGGATTGTTTACCTGTATGAGCCTGCCTAATCTTGTTTGGTGCACACTGGGAAAGATCAGTTCGTAGGCCAACAGGGACAGAACCTTTTAACCAAGGATCCCAAATGTGTGCAATTTTTTTGGCACCTCCCCCCCCTTTCAATATTTCTTCTTAAATGGATCCTAAAGCTTGGTTTTTGTATCCTTTTTGCTGAAAGTTTTAATACTAGTTATATATTTTATTTGCTACTCCATGTTTAAATTTGGATAGCCATATCTTGTATGGTTTTAAAATTAAAACGACTGATTCCAAGCTGCCTTGTAAAGCCTTTGACTTAAAAGACATTGTAAAAATATTTTTTGTAAATAAAATCTCTGACTTTGGGGGCTCCTGGGGTATGCACCAAAAATCTTTTGTGTTTTATCAACAGATTCTCTCTCCTCTACCTATTATTAGATTTTATGTTTTCCAGCTTCTTGATAATGTTAATCCTGGCATCATCAAAAATGTATTGAATACAGAATTTAAAATGTAGTTTGTGTAAGATTTTATCTGTATAGGTATCTTGGAATTCATGTATTGATTCAGATTTCTTATTAAGTTTAACATGATTATTGAACTGTTAGTATCTTAATAGTAATAATGTCATTTGGATTTTTCTACAAAAGCTTGGTTGACAGTTCAGGTTAACATAGTTCAATGTAATCATGATTGCTGAAATAGGCATAAGCAATTTGGTTCACATATATAGCTAAGCCATCATAGTGGCTAAGTTCACATGTTATGCTAAACCAAGACTAAACAAATCACATTAAAGCTTAATGTGGAGTACAAAATCAGCAATACCCTCCAGCAAGCTATCCTAATAGCTTTGTCCACCAACTTATATTGTTTGTCCTCAATATTTGCTATTGATTTGTTACATTTATTATATTTTAAAATATTTTGCATACTTTTAAAAAAATATTTTGTAAGCTCTCTAGAATTGTTTTTTGGTTGGTAAGCGACACATTTTAGTATACAGCTTATGATTGTTTCACTACCCAATACTGAGTTCACTAAATATGATCCAGTACTGCATCCAGGATTTATTAGAACATTTTTCATGTGTTGTAAAGGACTATTAAAGATAGATTTTGACATATCAAAATACTCAGGAAGCATAACTTTTAAAATGTTCTTTCTAATGTGGAGAATTATTCTAATTCAGATTATAAAATGGTTGAATTAATATACTACCTGAGACCTGTGACTGGATTTCTCACTGGTCTCTTTTTCCCTAAAAATAGCTGTGTAGCGTGATTCTGAATGTGTTAGATTTGGACAATGATGCTGAAGATATCTTAGGCTTTCTCAGGTTTTAAATTATTTAGCCCTCATCCAGAAGCTGCCATTTTCAAGTGGGGAAGGTACCTTTTTTTTCAAGGTGACACCTTGAACAAAGAAATGGAAGAAGTTTGAATTTGTTTTCCTGTACTGCCACAATTTTGAATCAGATTGCTTTCCTTTTAAGCAAATAAAAAGCTGTCTGAAAATTGTGGATCCTGTTTCATGTCCACTAGTTTTAAATATTTTCGAAAAAGATTTGAGAACCGTATCAAAAGATTGCATTATAAAAGAATCTCCTCTAGATGGCAACCTTACCATAAGATTTGAAAACAGTGCTTAGTTTCATATTGAGTTCTTATTAAGATCTGATTTTTATAAAGCAGTGTGAATTTTTTTAAGCAACAGAACTGTAATTGTTCATCATTCATTTTGGTATACTTTTATTGCTCTAGGGCTTTTTTTTAACTGGAGGTGGAGATCTTTAACATCTGAAGCAAAAACATTTCATTGCTATACTGTTGATCTAAGGTCTGATCTTGCAATGGATCTTGGATTGCCCATATTTAATATGCATTTGTATGGTCATGCATGGATCAGGGATTAGAAATGGAGCTGTGAAATCCCTTTGATATTAAGCATGCTTTTTATCTCTTCAATTTTTCCTCTTAAATAACTACAATGCTGGAGGAAGTTAAGACAGGCAAAGTATGAATTGTAGGAAAATCAATTTTGATCTCTTTGCAAAACAATTTTTGAGAATCACTTTGAAAATTTTCATAGGTTCCGTAGAAGAAAAATTGTTTTGCTACAATCCTCGATATTTTAAATTTTTTTCAAGTAGGTAGCTTTTATAATATTTAACTCTTTTTTAATACCTGATAATGCTATGAATAATGAGACAAATTAAGTACTTTTTCAGGAGTACCCAACTTCCCCTCTCCAGTTCATAGTTTTATTACTTGGACCCTCACCATAGTACTATAGTTCACAGGATGCTTTTTTCTCAAATTTTTCAACATTCCACTTACAAAACCTATTTGGTAGATGATTGTCATAGTTGTTTCTGCATAAATCTGGACTTCTTTTTAATTGAATGCATTTTTTAAGGTCTGGTTTGTCTGTACACAGACTCTTGTTTATATCAAAAATTAATATTCAGTGACAGTAATAGATTATAAATTGGTTAATTTTTGCCTAATTTTTTTTTCATTGGAGGAAACTTCTGCACAAACACAATGTCCAAAAAATCATAAAGATAAATTTTAGTGTCTCCTATGTTAGGAAACTATTCTTTTGGCTTTTCTCTCTCCCTTCCTAAATGACAACCTCAGTAGCCTAGTTATTAATGCCATTGTACCTATCTGTAACTCCCTCCCCCTCACTTTTGCTACAGATAGTCCTTGCTGAACGACCCTAATTGGGACCCGCAATTCCAACACTAAGCAAAGTGATTACTGAGTGGGACATTATGTAAGGTGTTTGCTCTTCTACACGTCAAAAGCAATACAATCACTCTGGCAGCCTGGGGCTGGAAGCCGCAGGCATGCTATGCAAAGAGCTTACAGTACTCTCTTAAAATCTCTTCTTGACCCTTTCCTGCTGCTGGTGCAATTACACTGCTTTCAGTGTGTAGAAGAGCAAACAGCATACTCTCCTGCAATCCTTTCCAGTCTCTCCACTCTGTGGTGGGGGGAAGGGTCAGGCAAAGGAGAGATTGCCTACAGAAATTGCATGCTTTTTCTTCTCCCCCAACCGCAGAATGGAGAGATTGGAGAGGAAGGGAACTCAAGAGAGTAAGCTGTTTGCATAGTGCGCTCACCACTCCCAGCCCTAGACTGCCAGTGTGATCTCATTGCTTTCGATGTGTGGAAGAGCAAACAGCTTACTCTATTGCAATCCCTTCTACTCCAATCTCTTTGCTCTCAAGGGGAAAAGAAGGAAAAAACACAGGTCAGGCACAGAACAATGCATATTGACGGTAATGGTGATCACATGACTGTGGGATGCTGAGAAGGTTGTAAATGGTTGTACATTGGCCATAAAGTTATTTTTTCATTACTGTCATAACTTTGAAAGGTCTCTAAAAGAGTGGTTGGCAAGTGAGGACTACCTGTAATGGTACTATTTAATTACAGTTTTTCTGAACTTTTATAGAAGGAGATCCTGTAAGAATATGGTTTTTTTCCTCCTCCCATCCTGGAAGGTAAAATATCCTTTTTCTTACCTTCCAGCACCAAATGAGAAGTTGAGCTTACTTTGAAGTTCTGTTTTGGTTAGCTAGTAGGAGAGCAAGTAGACTAACCCACCTTTATCATTTTTTATTTAGAAGGGAGATTTTTTGGAGAGGCAATTTTCATTTCATTTCATTTTAATTCAGTTCAGTTTTACTTGTCTGGAGCAAGAAAACAATAAAGCAGAATAAAAGAAACAATACTTAAAAACAATAAACATAAATATTCAAAACAGGCAATTTAAAAGACATTGTGGCCTGGAGTAGTTGTCAGAGAAAATGAGTGACAGCTAAATGTCTCTTGATAATTAGTAATTGTCTACCACCACTGGGAAGATCCTACTCTAGCCACTGCATTATGAACCAGATCTACTGGTGGGATCACAAGCTGGGATTTCCGAGTTGATCTTAATGGAGACACTGAACATGTTGCAGAGGCAAACTTTTAAGCAAATGGGCCTTAAGCTGCCTAAGCTTCTAATATAGACATTAAAGATACTCCTATTGCGATAGTAGCCATGTTGATACATCAAACAAAAGTAAAAACTCCATTTGTGATACTTGTAGACTGAATGCGTTTGTCAGCAATTGCTGCCAGGTTTCATGTAACATTCAGGACCAAAGTCAAGGTGGCTCCCCGCAACTCCAAAAACAGAAAGACATTAAGCCAATCTGTTTCTCAGCTGTAGCAAGGGTCCTGAGTTATTAAAGGGCAGGAAAGCAGGAAAAAAAACACCAAATGGACAAATGACAAGTACATGATGATGTCATCATGTAAATGCTGAAACTTACATACTTGTATTAGATGTAGTGTTATTAATTCATAAATCGTTTGCTTATCAATAAAGGCAGAGAGTAACTTTGAATGTTGTGCTTATAGACAGTAAACTAAGGAAAACTGTGTAATATTATCTACTGGTTGGAAGGGATTAAACCCCCTTAAAGTACAGTCCTTCAGATGGTTTACACTATCCTTCATCTGTACACGCGTTCTGTACTGGAAGACCAGTTATGGAATATTCCAGGGTAAATACAGAGCAATAATAGCTGTGGTGATCTGTCAGAAAATAAAATCCAGAATCAATAGGTGACTAATACCTATCTTGCAGGAAAGGGCAACCCTTCAGCACCCCAATTATGGCTTTCCCATTGCCCCAAGACTGTAGTATCATTGTTTCTACAAAATTAAATTTGGGTGTTGTAAGGTAGATGATAGCTGTGTTTTGCCTTTTGACTCAACTGCAAGATGAAGTTTGCATTTGCAATTTTTGTCAGATAACATTACATGGTAGGTGTGATGGTCCTGATCCTGTTTGCTATTAATTCAAAGACCCTTACCAGAAGCCATTAAAGGATATGAAAGAGATCTTTCTTCAGTACAAGTGATCATTTCCATGTAAAGGCTAGACTGGAAAAGCCCATGCAACTTGCCAGTTATATTCTCCACTTTCACCCCAGCTCCCCACCCCCATGGGAGATTCACTCTGTGACAACCCCTCCCCACACCTTCATAGCTTCTTCCTTCCCAGCTACAAATGCTTCAGTACTAAGTTGATAACACTGTGATGAATATACATTCCTAACTGCCCTGCAGGCACGCCTGACTGCTGTTTCAAAGCATTCCTAATGACTCCACAAATATACTAAACTAATTACTACAAATCCCATAAACATACTGGCAGGATGTTTATTCCATCCTGACACTAATCAACAATCCTAATGGTTCTGCATGCCTAATTCAAAACTACAAAGCATTCCCAACAACCCTACAGGTGTGCTAAACTAGTTACTACAAATCCCATTACCAAACTCTGGCAGAATATTCCATCCTGACAGTAGGACTGTGCAGTGTTTTGAATTCAGTATGGAAAAGTGCTTTATAATATGCAGCAATGTGAATGCAGCACTTTTTTGCAGCTAATTAAAGCAACCTCATCTGTTTCCAGAATCATGTAGCTACAATGGAAGCCTCCCCACAGCAGCTCTGCAATCCTAGAACTAGACAGAGTTGCTTTAATAAGTTGTAAATGAGTACCACATTTTCCTTTCTCCTTGTTCTGGAGCACCTCTTTTTAATATCTGAGGCAGTATATATCCTTAATGCATTGTTTTTCATTTGTCATCTCTCCATTGTAGCCAAAGATACTTATTGGATGTGGTTTGACTCATTCTTCTGGAATTTTCTTCTAACCACTACATTTCTCTTTTGCTAATTTATACTACTTCTCCTTTGGAGCATTGTTTCAGTAATGTTCTGCATTTTGAATCTTAGAAGGGTTCTTCTTGGAATAGTGTAGAGCTTTTTACTAGCTTTGTATTTAACCAGAAGTTAGCTTAAATCTTTGTTGTGTGTCCTATCTGCCTGCAAACCAGAATGGAACCTCAGAGTAAGTTTGACTTCTTAATTTAATTTAAAGTAGCTGTGATTAGATTATATTTTCTTTCTAACAAGATTAATTACCTACTAGATAAAGCTGCCTCCAGTTATTCCACCTTTTCCTACCCATGGTGTTATCAGACTCAAGCAAACAATTGGTTAGGCTTCACTGGTTAGTCACTAAAATATTTCTTGATAGGACCTGAATCAGACTTTGACTGCCCTGTTTAAATGGATAATTGTGCTCTATAACATCAGTATACAATCCAGTGTTTTAAACTTGACTTTTTCTTATGTTCACTAATACTGATTGCAGGTGCTTCGGGATGCTGCTAAGTCCAGGTCGAAATGTCAAAAACAGTGACATGCACTTACTGGATATGGTAATAATTCTCTAACCGGTAAAAGCTTATGTGATAGTATTCATTTTGGCCTAAATTTGCTCTGTCAAAGAATCCATTGTTTTCATTCGAAATATAGCCTTCTGGAATCAGAAGTGGAATTTTTTTTTTGTTTCTTTTGTCATGAAAGTATAAAACAGTTATGCTTCTAAAATATTCTTCAGTAGTAGTTGTGTAGTTTCCTTGATTAATTGCTGATTGCTGGATGCCATATTTCCTGTATGAGACTGAACCCCTCATTAAAGAAAGCCCATGAATTTTCAGGTAATATCACAACAGGCTAGGAGATATATTTACTGCATGAAAAGGTCTTTAACTTGGTGATTTTCAAGTAGCTCTCATCACCTTATCAAATTTATGTAGATTAGCAAGGACAGTCCTAGCTGAAAATGTTGTCAACTTGAGGGGAATAGGATAAAACAGGGTTTGAGTGATAAAGCAGTCTGCTAGCAGGCAGAGATATGCCAGCAGAAGAATCAGATTCGACTCCTAGCCAGATTGCAGAGAAACCCAAATGATGGCACAAAATTAGTGAAGCTGAAGATGTCCTAAATAATTTCCAATACATTGAATCCAGCAGGCTTCCAAAAAATAAAAAAACAACTTTCTTAACCCTTTGCTCCAAATGTAATTGTCCAGACTACTTAGCTATGTATTTCACATGAATAATGAGGATATGGAAATTTAGCAGCTACCAGGAAGATACTTTGTAATAATAGTTCAGTTGACGTAGATAGGACTACTTATATATACATAGGCATAATCCAACTTCATAATACAAAGATATGGCATATTTTTGATGCCAGTATTTTCACGAGTATCATATGTGAGATGTGAGACTTAGAAATTTCCATACAAATTTGCAATTTTCAGCTAAATGTGCTTTATTTGTAGGCTCTGTAGTATTACATTCCTGTACTCAAATAAACCATTATTAAAATGAATGGCAAATTGAAAGCAACTTATGGGAACTTGTTGAACAAGACTAAAGATTGGACTTATTTTAACATGTTTATTATGCTTTTTAGTTGTATAGACACAACACTGAAAATTGAAGAGTAATCCTGAAAAAATCCTGTTTTTTGTTCTTAGGAGTCCATGGGAAAAAGCTCTGATGGTAAAGCTTACGTAATAACTGGTCTTTGGAATCCTAATATGCCTATCTTTTTAGTCTTAAATGAAGAAACTCCTAAGGGTAATTATGCATTTTAAATGCTATTCTGTGATCACATTATTAGAAGGGAATTAGATATATTGTGTAGCCTTCTGCTTTAATAGGGTTCTTCATGCGTTACATTAGGATATAGTATATGCAATTATTTATAAAGCAGTAGATGGAGGATTATATGTTGCATTAAAAAAGTCAGATCTGATGCGTAAATAGAGGTGGGACTTTGGAGAAACGGGAAGAGCAAGTAAGAGGCAACATTATGAAACAGCAGTATGGAGTTATACAAGAGAAGAATCTCAGCAGAGTAGAAATTACAAGGTTTCCAAACATATCATTATATGGGTATACGTTATTGTTATTGTAATTTAATGTGAAATTTAATTTTCTTTGTGTGCTACAGATAAGCGTGTATACATGACTGTGGCAGTAGATATGGTAGTCACAGAAGTGGTGGAGCCTGTTCGTTTTCTGTTAGAGACACTTGTGCGTGTATATCCAGCCAATGAACGCTTCTGGTACTTCAGCAGGAAAACTTACACAAAAACATTCTATATGAAATTAAAACAGGTAATTTTTAATAAAACGAGAAATAACGTAATGAGTTGGGAGGGGTTTTCATTGTCTATATATATTTTGCAAAACGCTGTGTAAATTAAGGGTTGGGAATAAAAGTTTATAGGCAAATGGTTAACCTGTGAAAAAAACCAGAGAGGGAGAAATGCCTTTTTCAGTAGGACAAATTGGCAGTTTTCTTTGAGAGCTGAGAATTGGAGGATTGATTGTCCTGTTTGTTCCCTTATTGAGTGACATATCTATAGATTAGTTGGATGTGGTCCATCTTTATTTTTGATCCCTGCCCTTCTCAACTGTTAATGAGCCAGGAGGAATTGTCTAAGGATAAGAATAATACAGGTAGTCCTCACTTACCAACTGCAGCTCTGGGACTGACAGCTCCGTTGCTAAGGAACATGTTTGTTTGTAAAGTGAAATGTCACATGACCGTACCTGACTTACAACATCAGTTTGTCAGTTCCAGCTGCGAAATGCTGTGTAAATTAAGGGTTGGGAATAAAAGTTTATAGGCAAATGGAACGTGGACCTGAGTCTCTTGTTAAAGTGAATCACCGCAGGTTGTTAAGCACAACGTCACATGACCGGGACTTGCAACTTCCTGCCAGCTTATTTATTTATTTATTGAATTTTTATAACCGCCAATTTCACTTGCATGTGACTCTGGGCAGTGTACGCAATTAAAACAAAAACAAACAATATAATATAAAAGGAGCCAGTTTGGTCTAGTGGTTAAGGCAACGGGCTAGAAACCAGGAGGCTGTGAGTTCTAGCCCCGCCTTAGACATGAAAACCGGCTGGGTGACCTTGAGCCAGTCACACACACTCAGCCCAACTCACCTCACAGGGTTGTTGTTGTGGGGAAACTAGGAGGAGGAAGGAGTATTAGGTATGTTTGCTGCCTTGAGTTATTTATAAAAATAATAAAGGTGGGATAGAAAATAAAATAAAATAAATAAAAATAAAAATAATTTATCCATTAATGGCTTCCCCATTGACTTTGCTTGTTTGAAGCTGGCTGTGCAGGTTGCAAAAGGCAATCACATGACTGTGGGACACTGCAACTGTTGTGAGTGCCAGTTGCCAAGCGCCCAAATCGCAATCATGTGTCGGGGGGGGGGGCTCTGCGATGGCCGCAACTTTGAGGACTTGTTGTAAGTAGCACTCATTCAGTGCCATCGTAACTTCGAATGGTTGCTGAATGAATGGTCAGTAAGTGAGGATACCTGTAACATTATTCAATCACTAATGTATGGATTTGTGGCAAGTTCTTAGAGAAGATAGTGGATCAACTCCATATGCTTTTGGAGCAAGTGGGTTATCTGTAACTTTGATGAGTAATGTCCTGATAACCTTCCAATTCTATATTGTAGTAAGTTATGTGGGTCTGTTTTTGAAGAAGACGAAGCATCTTTATCTTCTTCCAGTTTCAGTAGCCAGAATTGTAACCAATACAGACAGATCATATTATAATTACAATTATGTAATATGCTGTGGAGATACACTGGCTAAAACAATGCTGTTTTTAGATTGCTGATATGATGTCTAGTTCAGGGGTTGCAAACTCAGATTACTATGAATATCACAATATACTAGTATACCAATACAAAAGTTTCCAGTAAATAAAAAATGAAGCACATCATGGATTGCCACAAACATACATTTTTCAAATAACCCCCCTTGCAAAAAAAGAACCATATCTTGCCACCCCAATTTAATCATCCATTTGGCAATGCTCCCTACCACCAAAAACATCAACAACTGATTTCATACCCTGAGAGTAAGCCAAACCCAGCATTGCCTGAAAATACCCACCAGCCCACCCCAACCTCAACACAAACTTGTAAGTTTCACAACTGAGAAAAACTATCGCAGTCCAAGCATAGGCAGCATCCCCATGGAAGCAGTGTGTGTCGTGGAGAATCCTGCTTAGGAAGGAAACTTGCAGCAGTCCAGAATCCTTCTGCTTCAAAATGGTGACAAACTCAAGCTCCACAAACTCCACTTGCACTTCTGCAATAGTGATAAGCTTCATGGCCAATGGTGACAGCATCAAAACAAACTACAAACAAAGGAACATGCCCAGCGGCCTGTTCAGTGAGCACAGGACCACTACCTTTGACTGCACTCCCACACCTGGCGGGTCAGAAACAAAGCCCATGGAATTCAGCACCCCCACTCCCAAGCAAGAATTGTGTGGCCACCCTGGGAATCAATTGCACTGAACCCAATGGGGCCTCTCCCTGAACATTTAATAATGACAGCCAGATAAAATTCTATGACTCCAACATATGTCTTTGTGATATGTATCTCCCTCCCAGTGCTGCTTTTATCCTTGTTACAATAAGGGAGGGATAAGTTACAAACAGATTTAAAGGAAGCACATTTGAAGGTTTTGTTGAAATTAAAATTTGCTCTTTTTTGCTTCTGATCCTTAAGAGAGAGAAGCAAGGTGCTACATAGGACATGGAAGTCCTCTTCCACCCTTCTGGACAGCTTCCTTAGCCCCATGCTGCATGCCACCTCCAAAGGTTAATCAGTGTAACTTAAATTTACAAGCCCAGTTTTGTATTCATTAAAGCTGACAATCTGAAAAGAAACACTGAGATTCTTGAGGCACTAAGTTCTATACTCATTAAATTTTTCTGTGTGTTTCTTTTTTACTTGTAGAACACATCCTATTGAGTATGAAGACTTTTCTTTTTAGCATTTTGCATACTAACAGGGAGATTGATTGTCTGGAAAGCAGTAGAGTAGAGAATTTTCGCTCATAAGAATAGCAACAATAAATCTCCTGTAGGTCACTCTGCTGCTTTAGGCTTGACATGATTTGTTTGCTTTGAAAGATTCAGGAGAGCCAGTTTCATGAAATACTCCTTTTTTGCTGGTGAGGCTAAACTACAGCAAATTATACTGCTTAAAGGAAATTCTATTTCTCATGTCAAAAGAGTAAATGCAGCATATTGCTCTTTTTATTAATGCATTTATCTATTGCTTTTTGATGCCAGCTTGATACTTTACCATATTTGAAAAATAGCTCCTTTTTACGAGATTCTGAAAGAGTTTCAAGGACCGAAGTGTTCTTGAAAACTTAGACTTCTGTACGTTTTAACCTTTTTATTTCTAGACTGGTTGAAAACATTTATAGGGTACATTCTTAATACACCCTTATGAAAATAAATGCTACATGTTTTTAATGAAACTGTGAGATCTTAATTACTTTGTAGTTTATGTTTTAATAGGAGACTTTGGCTCTTTAACAGCTCTAATTCAGAAGGGTTGCTAGTTTTATTTTATTTAAATAGTAATTCAGTGTCTTAACAAATAAACAGTCTAAAGGCTGTCAGAATTTTGGTATGCTGAACAAGACAAATGGTGAAGGTAAAGTTAGTTTTTAAAATTATTTTTAAATCTATATCCCATCTTTTTATTCAGACTGCTTTTATGCTGGACTTATGCCAGGAATGAGACAGGGGAAATCAATTCCTGTTTGTTCTATGGGATTTCTTGATGTCGTATGAGACCCTTCATAACAGTATCCTTCTGGGATTTTTATTCACATTTCTATCACCGCCCATCTCCCCCTAAAAAGCTGATTAGGGACCTGATTTGAGTGGTTCTGGCCTTATCTAATTGAATGTTCCTGGAAGGGAACCTGGAAGGGAACCACTGGAGATTGGATGTGGATAAACTGAGGCTTAGTCCTAATGGACAATGTAGGTAACTAATTAAATCCAGGTAAATAAATGAAGTCCAGTTTAGTTTTTGTCTTGGCCTGTTGTATACCCTCCTTGTTTAGCTTTACTTTCTTCCATTTAGTATGTTATTGTCCTGTTGTCATCACTACACCCCTTTGAGGGTTTAGAAATTCTTCAAGTTCATAAGGTAGCATAACTGGTTGGAGTGTGTGGAAGACATAGGATAGTACAGACAGTTGGCTGACATAGGAACAAAGGAAAATCAGGCTTTTGTGTAATGAGTAAAAATGGGTTTTGTAACAAATTCACTTTTTTCCTCAATTTATCTATACCCCATCCATATTAGCCTATCCCAGTCTGAAAATAATTCCTAACTTTGTCTCC
Organism: Candoia aspera; assembly: GCF_035149785.1. Taxonomy (NCBI): domain Eukaryota; kingdom Metazoa; phylum Chordata; class Lepidosauria; order Squamata; family Candoiidae; genus Candoia; species Candoia aspera. Next base: position 107,477,754 of record NC_086155.1, on the reverse strand, counting down.
CTGAAAGTGGGAGGTAGCCCCAGGCTTGGACACTGAGCCTCCTGGAGACATGTCCTTCTACCTGCTGCTCCCAAATCCTTCTCTTTTAGCTCTCTCCTCGTGCTGGAATATCAGAGGAGAAGAGCCTTGTCCTCCTTTCATTGGCAGTTTCAGCACTTAGTCCTTCCACGTCCTCAACCCCCTTTTTTGACTGGGACACCTGGCAGGCCAGTGCAAAGTTAACTGCTGTCCTGAAAATGATTGTGCCCTTGGGCTGCTCTCTGTCCTTAATGCTGCTTGTTCACAAGGTTTGTCATGAGGCTGAGCCCCTTCTGGACCAGGCTTTATTAGTGCATGATTGGATCCATCTCCAAAATGTAAAAGGTCCTGAATTTAAATGCTTGACCTTATGTTACTCAGGATGGTAGGTCCTCTGCCAAAAGAGAGATTTGGCTTAAGAAAATTTATTTCAGATACGGCAAGTAAGGATTTGAGTCTCTCCTGCCGGGTCTGCAGCCAAGTGCTTTTTTTGTTTGTTTGTTCGTTTGACTTGCTTGTATGCTACCCACTCTGTTAACAGATCAGAATGGTTTATAGAAACAGAATTGAAACAGCATAAATACAATTAAAATGAATAATGAGTTTTGAAACAGAAAAACTATATTTTAAAGCAATTTGCATGTTACATTTTTTATTAAAACAATGGAAGAGTCTGAGTATACAAGGATGCTGTAAGCATGGGTGGGGGCTTGTCCACAATAAGGGCTGTACCCCAGAGAAAATATAGCAGTTTACTTAAACTCCTCAGATCAGAGAAACATATATAACTTCTTTTCAATTCAGAATTGAGTATATTCTGTTAGAAGTATAAGCATTTGGTATTTCTGTTAGAGGTTCAGAATGTGATAGCTGGATGCAATATTGCAAACTCAGGGTTTCCTTAAATTTAAAACATTAATTCCAGCATTAAAAAAAAAGAAGATGGATAGAAATAGCATTCTGTTTTAAGCCTATCAGCTTTCCTGCAAGACATGAATTTTGATGGAGCCCATCAAGTCCAGCTAATGATGGTTCAAAATGCCTTGTTTGCCTTGAAGAGCAATTTGCATAAGTGGAAGTAAAATGAACAGCATAATGAACTGGGATTATTGCAATATGCAGGGGAAAAAAACCCTGCCCTTTCTATCAGGATATGCTTATAAGGCTAGAGAAATCAAACTACATCCAGCTCGTAGTGTTATTTAACGATTTGGAGCTCTGCAACCTTTGAGAAGAATTCCTGCTTAATCATAAAATTAAGTTTGCATTCCAAAATAAATGGATTTCCCCTCTGTTAAATACCCATAAGTCAGAGTGCAGCATATACTATATAGAGCTATGTAACTCCCTGAAAAGGAATAACTGAATTGTGGAACTCCATCTAAGGAAGATTCACCTAGAACCTTTTTTGTTACGTTTTAGGCATCAGTCAGGCCGTCCGGTTCACTCAGATTTTTGGCAGGTAACTTCTTTATTTTGAGGTTGCCATCATTATTGTTTGTAATATTGCATCTGAATGGCTGCCTGGGAGCTGGCCCTACTATTAGATAGGGTTCAGAGCCTGCCTGGAGCAGTACTTTCCTGAACAGACGTGAATCATTTGTTATTAACATATAATTACAGTATTTTTTACTCCTCAGTATAGACAGTGGGGAGGAGTTTATAGATTTTCTGCTTAATGAACTTGGCTGGCTTTGGATATTTTGCATGGGTACTTTCGCTCCTCTGCTTCAGGCAGCAAAGTGTTTCAGGCAGAAAAAATAAATTATTCTTCGAGTGGGCTGCATTATATTTTACTCTGCTTGTTTTATTTAACTTCCTTTACTATGAACATGTACTCTTTCTTTTTGTTTTCTTAGCATATCAAGCTTTAAACTAGCTACAGTGTTAGCAAGCAACAGTAGTGGCTTAATAGAGTCAAGGCAACAGAATTGGTTTGTTTTTTTTACTCAACTTACTACTTTTTTCATTCTTATACAGGAAAAAATGGAAGAATCAATTTAGTATTTAGAGTTGCTTAGGCTAAAATGTGGCTTTGTCATTTGTATTTAGTGTGAAGGGAAAGGCAGTACAAATGCTGGAGATGCAATCTATGAAGTCGTGAGTCTACATCGCAGTTCCGAAAGAGAGGAAGAAGCAATTAGTCCACTAAGCTTTGCTGATCAAATTTCTTCACAAGAGGATGATGCTGAAGAGGGTGAGAGTAACATGGACTTTTGTAATTCCTGTATGGACTATGCTGTATTCAATAGTCTCTTCAGAACTGTGTTTGCTAAGAATGCATTCTTCCCCTTGGTTGGCCTTGAACCGTATGTGAGAAACTATTTTTGATGGAAGGCAGATGTATATTAACCTGTAGCCAAAATTATTTCTATTCTGGCTCATAGAATAATCAACTTTATTATTTTTAATATGGAATATAATCAAGTTGCTTTTATGCTTGAACAGGAAACATTCTGACCCCTTAAGATCCTCAGTACAATCTAGTACTGTAAAAAAAAAAAAGAATCTCTGCAATCTTACTAGCAGATGTTTGCAAAGATTTCATGAGTGATATAGATTCCTCTCATTCCTCTGAGTCAAAGGCTGAGGGGCCTGATCCAGCAAGTTAGCAGTCTCAGGAACTGGCAGTTGTGAACCATCTTAGGCTGATATAGCAGATAATCAGCAGGAGCAGATACACGAGGAGTCAGGTGACCAGGGGCCAGGTCCTGGCTGGGTGTATTGGCAGTTTTGGAGAGCTAAGCAAGGGCAATCTGCTTGGTTCTTCAAGGGACAAAGACACCAGCCTCCATAACTGAGCCACATCTGCATCTGGCCTATTTAAGAAAGCTGCCAATGACAGCCCTTCTGTTGGATACAACTTGTCAACGTTGGATCTGTGTTGCTGTGCTCCTTGCTTCCTGATCTACTCCTTTAATTTGGATTCTTCCAATGCTTTGCCCCAAAGGCCTGGTGGAAAAGCATAATTCTGAATGTCTTTCAAAAAGACGGTAGGGAAGGGGCCATCCTAACCCTGGGAACAAACTGTTCCACAGTAAGGGAGAAAGATGCAATAAGGGCAGAAAACTACCAACACTTTGTTGCCCTTACTGACGTAGTGTAGACTTCTGCCCATATTTGGCCATATTCATTCTACAGTATGTCTTTCTCAGGCCTTGTCTTCTACTCTTTCATCTCAGTTTATTGAGGAGCTGTCTGGGATCAGTACTGCCCAGGGTCACTTGTTGAGATAGGTGGCTATAGAAATCAAATAAACAAACATATAGGGAGAGTGCTCTCAGGAACAGTTCTGTTAAGTACCATCACTGTAATCCAGAGATTGACTAGGCTCCTGGCTGAATTGCCTATCAGATAGTTGGGAAGATCCCCAAGGAACTGCTCACAACCATCAGCATCCAAAAATACTTTGGAGTGGACCTTCTTAATTGACCACTCCCCCTAAGGAAGTCAGTGGTACCTACTAGCTTCATGGTCACCAGGAAATTACCTTTCTGTGACAAAGAACTGATGGAAATATTCTCAGCTGCCAGGTTCTGCTTCTATTACTTTGAGATAAAGGCTGAAGCCAAAGTGTGGTTTCTTATGTGCATTGGGTCCATGATGATTTGGGATAAGGCCATTACTGTCATGGATGCCTTGAAATTGTGAGCTGATCCTGTTCTACCCCAAACGCCCAGGGCATGGATGCTGAAGTCTTCTGGCTCTAGCCTCCCGGGGAATTCACCAGCTTGAAAATGAGGTCAAGCACCTTGAGTAAAGATGCTGCTGGGCTGCTGGATGGGCAATATACCACCAGCACACCTAGCTTATCCCTAACTCCCAACTTCACATAAAGGATATATTGCGGCACTGATCAATATTGTTGGTCCCCATTTCCCTTGCAGGGAGTGATAATGAACTCTCAAGTGGTACCGGTGATGTATCAAAAGATTGCCCAGAGAAGATCTTGTATTCTTGGGGAGAGCTGTTGGGACGATGGTAAGAATTAATGAGGAAATTTTTTAAACTACCTTTTTAAAGAGACTTTTATAATTACAGAGTAGGAAAAATATCAGTAAGCTTTTTTTTAGAAGCATTTAACTCAAATATGCAGAATCTCAGTCCCAATGTTGCAAGCTGTTCACAGAATCCCTCCTATTTTCACCAAACTGTAATTTTAAAAGACAGAAAGGAAAATTATCATACCAAAGGAGGGTAATTTTATTAACTATGTTTAATAATGTAATTCTAATGAAATATACATTAAATTACTTTGTTCTGGCTCTGCTCATTTTGGGGAGTATAATCTAAAAAGCTGCACAATTGTCTGGAGTCTTATGTAAATAAATGGAAACTAAATACTGTAGATGAATGCTGGATTACAGGTTGTATGCTTTTTGAATTTTTGCATTTTTAGTAGGTTAGATTTCATTGAAAAAAAACCAGATTAGTCTCATGATTGTAGAGATTAAGTCTGAAAGAGCTTTCTGTCATTTCCAGTACTGAATTAGCAGTTTTGCTGTTGAATTTCAGTAGTGTGATCTAGAGTTACTTTGGGAGCAACAAATTGGGGGCGGGGGGGTGGTCCTGCTCTAGGTTAGTATTGAGGTATCTGGTCCATTTAGTTAAATCTATAGGGTTGTTACTGTATAGGACACTCTACTCCTTAGTTGTTTCTAGATTTCTTGGAATGTGTTTTCCTCCTTGTGACCTATTGATTAGAAGCATGCCTTTAAGTGGCAAGATTAGTTTGATGTACACTCAAGGAAATGTTACTGTATTCAGTGGAAGTAATAACATAATAACTAGAAGCCTTAACTCAAGAATGAACCATCTTCTTTGGCCAGAGGGATGCTTTTAGTTTTCTCTGACACACTGAGGTTCTCCTGAAAAGTAGAAAGCAAGCAGATGTACCAGAATGGGAACGTGTTTGCGACCAGAGCAACTCAGGCCATTTTCACCACCTAGAATGAAGGGGCAGCCATGGCTTTGGACTGGATCTGGTTGCACCTGTGTGGCTGGAGAACTTCTTGATTTTCTGAGGAATTCCAGGAGATGAAATGACAGAAGAGAGTCTAAAATGGTGCTGGAGAAAGCAAGTACTGAATCTAATTGACAATGGATAACAGCCTTTCTTAAGGATGACTTTGTGGTGATAAAAGCGGCAAAATGTGACTATTTTTCTGCTGTCATGGTGTCCGCAGATGGCTGTCCAGCAGTCTTGTTTAGGGTAACTCCAGCCTTCAAGTTTTAGGCTTACAGCTCCAGAATGCCTGGGGGAAATGGATCACTTGGGTTTCAGTTTGGGATGTAGTACTGAGATGGTATTGATTATACTTAAAGATGACCTTTGGCAGGACTAGGATGGGTGCATTATCTCCATCCTGGTAAAGTGTTTGCTTTACCAGGATGGAGATAATGCACCCATCCTAGTCCTCCATATTTTCTTAGCAGCTTCAATATCATGTATTCAATATCATGAGAAGCAGAGAAAAAAACCTCAGAACTGGAAAACAACTCTCCTTATTTTATCTAGGCATAATAATCTTGACATGCGACCAAAAGGTCTATCTGCATTGGTGAAAAGGGGTGTTCCAGAGGCTTTGAGAGCTGAGGTGTGGCAGTTACTAGCAGGCTGCCATGATAATCAGGCGATGTTGGATAAATACAGAATTCTTATCACAAAGGTTAGTGTATATATTCTTTAATATAATGTGGCTATACATTTTAAAGCAATGATTTTGTTTTTCAAGTGAAGTTAAAATTATGGAAGGCATACTTTGCTCTCTGCTGTGGCATTTCAATGAGGAATGGATCTTGTCTGAATGTATGTTTGAAGTTGCATTATATTGAGTACTAAGTGTCATTGTTGAATCTTTTTACTTTGATTTTGAAGTACTATATTGTTTTTAAAGGATTTATTTAGCTTTATTAGTACAAACCTATATATTAAATCTTTCATTTTTAATAGTTTTAAGTATTGCTCATTGTTTAAGAGAATATTTAAGTAGTTGTTAGCCTGTCAAGACCTGGGTCCCTTTTTTAACTCCTGATGTCAAGCTTGTGTCATTTATTCTTTTGCTGAAAGTTTATCCTGTTTGCAATGTCCCTCTGGATTCTACATAGGACAGACAAATGATGGCATATATCACATTAGAAGAAGAACATGTGAGAGTGCCTCTAATCTTGTGTGTGTACTTGTTGGATTATGTTGCATCATCAGACGCCCCAACAAGTACAAGTTCCTCTAAGGACAAAGTAACATCAGAGCATTTCAACCTCCCAGGAGACTGTAATGCAGATCTCAAATTGCCTATTTTGGAAAAATTAGACTTTAACCACACAACTGAGTGATAGATAGCTTGAAACCTTTTGATATACGTGAGTTCAGCAATCTCAAAAGATCTCAACAAATACAATAGGTTTTTAACACATTACAGTTGTTAACTGATAAGATGCATAACCTGTACAACCAACCTGTCTCCCCCTCCCTTCCCCTCCATCTCATCCCAGTTGAAATTGTACGTCAGTCTAGCGATTCTATGTGTCCTAACTTAGAGTGAAGAACCATGCTGAGGCAGTGACTTTGTCTCTAGTGTTTATTGAACTGCTCTAGTAGATAGAAAATCCTGCCAAACTGAAAGAGTGTGGGAAACCCACACAGATAAACCCAAAACTCAAGGCTGGGTTCTGGGTTTCTTTGAATGACAGTTCAAAGCCTCTAAACTATGCATGCGTTTTCCCTCCTGGATAGGGGCCCCCTCCTGCTCACCATCAGTACTCATGACACTATGAATCTGATGAAGTGAGTCGCAACTCACTAAAGCTGTAATGGTATGTGGGAATGACCTTGGGAAAGAGGGCAAAGAGATGCAGCCAAGAGAATGGTCAGATAACAGACACTGAGCCCACAGCAGGAATGTGGGTGGGGCAGGAGGCTCAGAAGAGACCCTCCCTACTTTTTGGGCTGTAAAGGGGATGGGAGGGAGAGAAGTACTTTCAGACTTGCAAGATTCTGTTAATGTAGCTTTACAATAAAGTAGAATTAGCTCATCTGGCCGTGTTTCCTGTCTGGTCTACCTTGTAAGGCTGAAAAAAGCTTATGCCTTTTAATAAAATCTGTTGGTTGGGAAAAGTGCTTTCAGACCTTTCGGTACAGAGATCAGTTATTCTGAGCAGCTGTTCTAATACGCAATCTCTTTTTTTAAAATAAGAATTTTATTAGATTTAAAGCAAAGATAAAAACTACAAAAAAGAAAAAAACTACAAGAAGAAAAAGAAAAAAACTTAAACAGTGTGAAAACACAAAAAGAAAAACGTTTTTAAGATTACATAAAGAGGTGACTTCCGACTTAAAACAGCAAGAATATACAGCAATTTCCATAATCAATCCCTTACTCTATATCAGACCAAAATCACATTATTTCTATAAATCATTCCATTAGCACATTGTAAAAATCACTAAATACAATTGCTCCTTCGGCTTATATTAAAAAAAAGAAGTATATAAACTCCCTCCCCCAAAACAACATTTATTTGATTATTTCCTTCCTACCACTGTTCTGTACACTTCTGTCCACTGTAATAATGATTAATCTAAAAAACATGTAAATTATCTCTTATAATTAATAAAACTGCAATTATAACAATCTTAATTCTTTTAAACCTAAAACCAAGCATTTATTGTTTATACCTTATTAATCTTGATCCAAGTCACTAACAAAGTGTTTGAAGTCAAACAAGCCTTAAAAACAGTCCAAATGAACATTCTTAAATCCTTACCCCACTTCAAAATATACCCAAACATTCACATATCTCCACATTACACACAGCACATTTTTCATTAAAATAATCAAACAGCCCAACTGCCCCCCTTAAAAACTCCAACTTCTCAGCAGAAAACCTTCCATAGAAAAAAACCTCCTCCTTCCCATAACCTTCCATCAGAAAAACAATTCCATTTATAGTTTGCAATTCAAACTGTCCCTTTAACTCCTTCAGTTCCACGGTCTGGTCATCAGCAAAAGCTTCGGTCTCGCTGTCAGAAGAAACATTTCTATCATTGCTGAACTCCTCAACCTCTTGCACAGCATCCCCAGCCAGATGACACATTTTAAAGGTGATGTTTTCTACAATATCCTGAATATCTTGCATAATAGCTTGACAGGAATCGAAATGAATCTGTTGGAAACTCTGTTTAAGCTCACAACAGAACTCTGAGAAAGTCTGATTGAGATTCTCCATGTTTCAGGCAGTAAATTATGGCACCCCCTAGATACTTGACTAGTGAAAGTAGGAGTTAATGAGTTAATGGAAAATTTCCAAAAGATGTTGACACAAGTAAAAGTATGCTAACAGGCAGCCTCCAGGGAAAGTGGCAGCAGAAAACTGAAGATTTGAAACAGCAGATTCAGTGTGTAGGAAAATAGTAAATTCTTCAAATTCAGTACAAAAATAATAACAGGGAAGCAATTATTTATTCTCAATCCTCCTTAATATTTAGATGGAAAACAAGTGAAAACTTAAAAAAAAATTAAAAAATTAATACCAAAAATAATGATAAGCACTAAGAGAGATAGCTTTTCCTTGCTGTAGAAAGCCTCTCTTAGGGTACATAAACTTAAAAAATATATAAATTGGGTGATTTAGAAATGGGGTGGCCGATCTTAATGTCCCTTTAAGGCTACAGTGAGGCTTGGAAATGGTGACGTCCTAGCCTCCCGGCATCTCTTACCAGATTAGAGCGAACACTGTTTGTGATCCTCTGGCTCCAAGGTGCCGTTCTGGAGGACAGATGAGGTGATTCCGAGCGATTTCTGTCCATGAAAACGCTCCAGGGCTTCAGGAAAAGCCTGCCTGAGCCCACTAAAACTGCCATGTTGTTAGTTCTGCCTGCGGAGCCCACAAGCACAGCTGTTCAGATCGCCATATTCCCGCTGGAAGTCAGTTCCTAATATGCAATCTCTGATATAATGCAGGATAGCACAGCTTTGCCAATTAAGGTTCCAGTATTGCTTGCTCTTCTTAAAATTTACAAGGACTCTTAGAATGAGCCATTATCTATAAAACTATGTGTACTGAGATTAGGATGATGTTCAATTCCTGACCAAACACACCCTCTGTATTTCTGTAACTGATGAAGTGTCCCAGTCTAGAGCCCAGTGAAGAGCCCATTCTGCTCTAGTAGGTGTGTAGGGTAATAGACTTGACACTGTGGGATGAAGGTTTTACTCTTCTATGCATTAATGCTTAAAAAATTGAACTATCAAATGTGCTAAATGCCTTAATTTCTTGGAGGAAAAATGGCTTAACTTCTAAGCTATCAGCACAGTGAGCAGAGGAAAGAACAGCTGCTTTTCCATATGTTTTTAGAATTGTTACATGGTAAATTAATATGGCAAGGCACAAAAGGTAATGCGAAACAAAGACAGTATTGCCTTCAGCCACTATACCTGATTTCAATTCCTTGGGCTTTAACCCAGAATTCCATTTGTGGATCAACAGTCTCCTGTGTGAGAGTGTGAGCCTGTATAAAGAAAGGATTGGTGACACTTTAGGATCCAAAAGCTTAGGATTAAGGTAGGAAGATCATGGTTAGGAAGACCATTTTGCTCAAAAGGTTCCCTGTTACTTAAGTTCTGAAACTGTTGACACCTTTCTCCTAGACATTCCCTTTGAAATACCAGTTTTGCCTTTCACTTCCTAATTTTCACCTCCAGCCAGAGCCAGCCTTACAATGTCAAAATGTGAGCACCAGTTCTCACATGATAACAAGCGAACAATCTGAGACCGGACCAATACATTATCAAAACAAGTGTTACGGGCTGTGAGAATAACCTTGAGGAAGAGGTGGAAGAGGCACAGACTAGGCAATGGTCAGATAAAGAGAAATCTGAGCCCAAAGCATGAATGGAATTTCAGAAAGTATCTCAGACTTGACGTTCCCTAGTCCTCTTTTGGATAAAGGCAGGGAGTGGGGAGGCACATTCAGAGTTGCAAGATTCTGTTACTGTAACCCTATAATAAAACTAGTTTTAGTATTCATTATTTTGGTACTCAGGTCTCATCTACCTCGAAGGGCTGACAAGAGACAGGCTTCTAGAAGAGTAGCTTCTAGTCCATTACACTGAACAAGCAGGAGAAGGGCAAGAATTCGAAACTTGACTTCATTATAAATAGGGCTTAAATTTGATACATAGCAGTTGCTGGAATTATTTGATAGTGGCTCCATTAGCTTTTCTACACTAAATCTATTTATTTGAGTTTTTGTTCCCTTGGAAGTCTATTCTTGCAGTTTCTTGTCTAGCTAGTTGAGAGAAACCTGGCACATGCTGACATCAAAAACCATCCCTTGGACTCGGGAACACAACAGCATGTAAGACTAGTCCCTACCTCATTCATTTCCAGGAGGCCTAGACATTCATTACCACAAGAGAATGGCCCTGGCCCTAATATCACATGATTACCATCTCAAATTCTACAAGAATGTCCCCTACATCCTCCAGAATCCAGACAAATGTCATCCTAATACAGGATATATGCCGCCCCCATTTCAAAGGAGGCAATAGAACTGGTCCTGGGAGCAGAGATCAGCCAAGCATTTTATTTAATTATTTTACTATCCCTAAAAAGGATGGGGATTATGGCAACCAGCTTGATTGATAACTGGCAAATAGAGGGAGAAAATGTAGAAGCAGTGAAAGACTTTGTATTTCTAGGTGCGAAGATGACTGCAGATGCTGACTGCAGTCAGGAAATCAGAAGACGCTTAATCCTTGGGAGAAGAGCAATGACAAATCTCGATAAAACAGTTAAGAGCAGAGACATCACACTGACAACAAAGGTCCGCATAGTTAAAGCAATGGTGTTCCCTGTAGTAACATATGGCTGCGAGAGCTGGACCATAAGGAAGGCTGAGAGAAGGAAGATAGATGCTTTGGAACTGTGGTGTTGGAGGAAAATTCTGAGAGTGCCTTGGACTGCAAGAAGATCAAACCAGTCCATCCTCCAGGAAATAAAGCCAGACTGCTCACTTGAGGGAATGATATTCAAGGCAAAACTGAAATACTTTGGCTACATAATGAGAAGACAGGACAGCCTGGAGAAGATGCTGATGCTAGGGAGAGTGGAGGGCAAAAGGAAGAGGGGCCGACCAAGGGCAAGGTGGATGGATGATATTCTAGAGGTGACGGACTCGTCCCTGGGGGAGCTGGGGGTGTTGACGACCGACAGGAAGCTCTGGCGTGGGCTGGTCCATGAAGTCACGAAGAGTCGGAAGCGACTGAATGAATAAACAACAAAAAAAGGATGGGGGTTTAGATTCAGTCCCTATGGTCAAGTATCCATACCACTCCAAATTTCAAATGACCATGCTCCAATCTACCCTGCTTTTTTTTTTTTATTTATAAGTATCTAATGATCTGAGGGAAGCCTGTATCTATATTTCTATTTCCCTGAATAATAAGAAGTTCTGTTTTTTCCTGGATTTGTAAAACTACTGATTCTGGATTTTGCCATTTGGCTTGTTCAGAACCTCGTGTGAGATACCAACTGCATGGAATAACCTTGACTTGATGACTGGCTTTTGGGGAAGCTTTCAGAACACAGCTCCACCCTCTCTTTGGTTTTTGATGTGCTGGGTCTCTTCGAAAGCCTCACTTATCTCTATCACAGGTGTTACAGTGCAGGAGCTTGCTTGGACATGTCAAAGGGTGCAGCTTTCTTCCTGAATGGTAAACTTACCATCTCTTGCCTTGCATGTAATTATGATATGGTAACTTGTTTCCATCCAGCTACCTTTGTCTCTTGGGCCATATAGTTGCACAAGTACTCTCGCTCCATTTTCATGGATTCAAATGCTGCCTTTGCAAGCTTGGTTCCTGAAGACAGTTTCTGAATACATCCTTAGGACATTCCCAGTATGATCCAGTATTCCTTCTACTGACAGCCAAAATGCTCCAGTTTTATAAGGGGCATGACTTTTGTGCTATGTGAATCTAGCATTACTGTCATCATGGATGCTTTCTCCCTTGGGAGGACAGCCCACCACCGTGGCCTATGAGTGAGCAGCTCTTCAGAGCAGCAAATCAAGGATTGCTATCTTAACCAGCTAGAGATACTGGTAGTTTTCAGGGTACTGTTAGCATCTGATTACATAATAGCATATGTGATCCAAATGATCACAGACAATAACTCACTGGTCTCGTATCTGGATAAGTAAAATAAGATGAAATTCAACAACATCTATATTTGGTTCTTCAGATATGGCAGTAGTGCATCACCAACATATCTACAGCAGTCTATTTCATTTTATTATTTATAGATAGATTTTTCTCTATGATTTTGAGTTTTAAATATTATCTAGTCATTGTCTATTGAATTAATTCAGTATTGTTCAATTGCTTTGTATTGCCTAGGTCTCTACATTATTGGGGCTTTTAATTAAGACTTTAAACTGCATCAGCGTAGCTTTATCTATTAAAACACACAGCCTTCAATTTGATATATAAGGAGGGTGGTTTTGAAAGTTAAAATGATTTTCTTATACACGCTTTCACAAAGCAATGAATAAGCATTAGTCACATAGCTGGAAGCAGAAGTTAAATGCAAAATACTGTATAACTTGAAAGCGAGCTCTATCATATCTGGTATCTTTAAGTAGTTAGCTTACTTAATTAATCAGCCAATTGTTTTTAGCTGACCCACAAACAGTATAATTCTTTTAATTACATAGTGCAATTAACCTCTTTGATACCCAGTACCATTGAGTGATATTTGATATCAACAGCTGAAATTAAGTCTTGAGAAGGCAGAAGCATTTTTGATAAATGGAAATTCTGAGTTGAGATCATGCATGCAATATTTTTCACAGGGTTGCATGTTGAAGTATGAGGCTTGTAAATTTTGGTATTAAGAGATATCTGCAGTAACCTAGATGTGAGGATGGGGAGGCACAGAAAACTAATCCAAACTGTTCTTCATATATTGCAAGATTCTCAGATTGCTTTTCCTTCATTTCATCTTCATGGTAAACACACTAAATTCCTTCTGGTCTTTCTCCAAGTACATGGACTCTGTGTCCATCACCATCATCACCTCCCTTCTCTATATTCTAGTTTGTCAGCACCAGTATCCTTGGATTGCAGTACCTAGAATTGGAGACATGTTTTCCCCAAGGTCTGATGAAAGCAGAGCTGGGTGGTATAGTTTCTTCATATGAACTGGACACTTTTTCAGTGAAGCCATATGATATGTCATATATTCTTAGGTGGAAGTAGACAATGTGACATAAATACAGATTTAATGCTCTTTATCTAGTTACCATCATAGAGATGAAATGGTTGCTCGCTTGTTCTTTCTTTCTTTCTTTCTTTCTTTCTTTCTTTCTTTCTTTCTTTCTTTCTTTCTTTCTTTCTTTTTCTTTTTTCATTTAAGTTGACAGCTCACTGGAGCCTGAAAGTGGAAGGGCTTCGTTTTGTCATAGTGAACTCTGCTTCCACCTAGGAATTCAGAGCCAGTATCTGGCAACTGCATTCTATAGATACAACCCAGAATTTCTGACTTAGAGAAAAGTCTGAGTCGTGTGCTTTGAAACATAGGTTATAGTTCATGAAGTGAAATGTGAACATATTTTTGACTTTTCTTTTCTGACTTTTCTTCCCAGCTATTTTCTTTGCATATTATAAAGCTGCTCAAAATCCAGCTGTGTTAGAAATGTACCATTGATTCCTTCCCACATCGCCACATCATTGCATGAACTTGCCTGCTGTTCCTATAATAAATGGAACAGCATATAAAATAGGTAATACAGAGTCAGAATAAAAATACTTAAGCTAATAAATACCACAAATCTAGCCATATCATCCTGGGCTTTTTGGTGACATGAAATATCTAAAAAAATACTGCTGGCAACTTTATAACTCTGTGGGTCAATACATAGTAGATATGAATATTGTGTACTTTATAGTGAGAATAATAAAAGCATGAAAAAAAAACACTTCACATGCAAGTTCTACCCAGAAACAAGCTAATATAATCTGTGACTACTTCAAGATATAGACTTCCATCGGGTATTAATTTTAAATAATGTGGGCATTTCTTGAATACTATCTGCTATAGTTTCTCTTGTCTTGAAGTCTTCATAATGTGCATCATAATTACAGTATTAACTGACTAGGTATTATATTAACATGTATTACATGATTAGTTTAATTCAGATTTTTTTGCAGCTAGCAGCTGCACTTATCTATCCATCCATCCATCCACACACATACATAGATACACACACATACACACAGAGAGAGAGTCAGGGTTGCAAGTGGTGGGGCAGTGATACAATGGTGTTATTGGAGGGGCATGGCTGAGACTTTTCAGACTGTTTTCCCCAACCTTTGGAGGTGAATATAATTTGAATTTTTAAAACTTTTTTTATGTGTAGTAAGCATGGGTAGTTGCATATTAATTTCTTTGTTTTTTGTTACGAGATCCCGGGGATCTCGTACTCTGTAGCACCCGCCTGGCTGCACTAGACACCTGTGTGCCCTCCTGCCCCTAGCAGCAGCCACCCCTGGCCCAGCAGCACTTGTGCCAGGCTGCGGGAGCTGCTTGTGTGCCCTCTTGCCCTCCGGAGAACCTACTCTGTGCCCAGCTGCACTTGCACAGAGCTGCAGCAGCCACTTACCTGCCCGCCAGCCTGCTTGCAACATTCCCCTCTGTTAGGGTGGTGTATCATGTAGATAATGCGGTGGACATAATGTGACATAGTAATGTAGTCCAACCCATGCTTTAATCAATTTTTGAATCTTTAAAGCGTCATAAGGCTTTGTTGTAGCTCAATCGTACAATAATACTCCCTATATTACATATAATAAGTAATATGGTAGCAATCTAGATAGTATTTTCTTTTAAAAGTCTCTCCAAATACTCAAACTGATTTGTACCATTAAGTGATCATAAGATGTAAAACAAGTTGTTGGCTGAGATGGTTCATGCCTTAAAGCACTTCTTTGCCACAAGGAATTCAGCAATTTAGTTTTTTTTTTACTGTTCGCTAACTAACTAACTACAAAAAAAAAGAAAAAAGAAAAAGAATACACAAAACTATAAAAGGAAAAAGAAACAGAAACATACAGGGCATATATTCACTCATACATACATACATACATACATACAGTTGTACAGTAAACCTTTCAATGAATGGAAGCCATAATTTGTTACAATCATCCATAGCTAATCTATATTGATCAATTCTGCAGACCACTGAATAGTTGGAGCCGTATGTTTGTCTTTCTAGTGTTAAACAGCATGTCTTTTAACTGTAAGTAAGGTACAGAAAATCCACTTTCTTTGTCCAGATGTCAACTCCCATCAGATAGGGATAAAGTTCAAAATAATATAAACATCTGAAAATATTGAATCTCAAAATGGAGTTAATGCATATAATAACTTCTTTCCCAAATGAAACAGTTGTTGGACATGGTGGGAACATATTTAAATAAATTACTAATTTCACTGCATCTCCAACAGCATAACTATTTACTCAGGCCTTTTCTATATAAATACAATGTTGAAAAAGATGTAGTCTATCATCTAAAATCTGCTTGTTCTCTAGGATTATATGTAGTGAGGGTTTCTGGAGGGTGCAAAAGGCATTTTACATTTCTGGCATCATGGTTAATTGAATAAATGCTGCAAAATAACTTTGCTTTCAGTCCTGAGGTGGTGTTGTAGTAATTGAATTAGTCAGTGATACCTCTGTCAAAATCCCTTAGATATTGCAAGATGTCAAATATATATGGCATGGTGGTGTTTGCAGCCTACAGACCCTAAACATTAAATATTATTTGAAAATGCTAGCTCAAGGGCAAAATGTAAAATCAAATTTTATGCTTTGTTAACTGAACTCCTTTGGCAGTTACTGACTATAAAATAAAGTTAAACATTTCATAAATTAAACTATTTTAAAATAACAAAAAACCTTAAAATTAAACTTATAATAGAGATATTACTATGTGATAAAAAGGCAGATGGCTGAGGCTGTATTGTTATCAAGCAGAATGAACAAACATTGTAATGCCTAGTGGAAATAAACAATATAGCACATTTTTCCTGACTGTGAGAGTGTCCTTTTAAGCAGGGCATCTCCCCTGGAAAGTCTCTGTTCTAGACCACAGAATTTTCTCTAAATATTGTGTTTCAAATAGTTTGTCTAAGGTAGAAGGTAGATGATGATGATGATGCTGACAACGACAGTAGTAATATTGTGTGCCAGACAAAGCCGTACAATATATAGACTTCCAGGTGTCATTCGAGGTGTCAGTTGTCACCTGCATAGCAAATGACTAGGCTATCTGTGGGACTACTTGTCCCTACTGTTTCTGCCTGCCCCACCAAGTCTATCAGGGAGGGCAGGCTCTGGGTCCCTTCCATCAAACTATGCCATCTTGTTGGACCCAGGAGTCATGCCTTCTCTGTGGCAGCACCTGCCCTGTGGAACAGCATCCCCCCTCGAGATCCAGATGGCCCTGATCCTGTTAGCCTTTGGTAAGGCTCTGAAGGCCTGGCTTTTCCCCAGGCATTTGGGCCAGGAAATTAGGCGAGCTCTGCTGTTGATGTGTTTTTTGTGTTTGGGATGTATTGTTTACCTCAGATGTCATGGATCATTGCTTGTAACGGTTGTTTTAATCCTGGTATGCTGTCTGGAGTCACTGTTGTAAGATGGGTGGCCATATAAATTATTTAAAGAAAAAAATAAAATAAATAAAATGTTACTTTGGAACCCAGCAGTTCAGTCATATTTAGCATATTTACAAAAAGCTAAGTATTCCAGTAGAAGATGTTAGCAGTCCAGTAATGGCAAATAATGCAGTTATTTAACATCAGAGCATTTTCTTTCAAGAAAACAAACAACTTCTGCACTTGGTATAATTTTAGGATCTTTAATGATGCAATTACTAGGCTATTGCCTCAATTACACTGATAGCAATTTTATAGTGCTATTAAGATTCTGTAGATTTGGGTTATATATAGTAATCTGAGTTTGCAATGTAGCATGACTTGAGAATTTGATTTTTATTATCATTATTTACCATGTACATTCATGGAAATAAATGTGTGGGTGTTTTTTATAGTGCAGTTTACATGTTTGTCTTCATTATACTTGTTATAATAGCCAAAACTATAAGACTTTGAATTTATAATTTGAAATGTCAGTTATTTGACTCTTGGAATTTTTTTTTTACTTTTTTGTGAGTTTAATAATTACTAGATAATTCTTGTCAGTAAGAATTAAATTACTGCTGACTTGCTAACTGCTACTGTTCCAGGATATAGTTAGGTAAGATGGCTTTGGTGATGGAGCATGTAGTGTTACCCCAATGAATATTTTATGGCTTGTTAATTGGAAGAACGTAGCTGATAAAAACGCCTCTGTTCCTACAATCTGTAATATATTAATTTGGGTGGTCACTTTCATTATCTTCGTTTGTCATCCTTATTCATGGATTGCTGTGGAAGGGTATAAGCCAGAATTGTGCCTGGCAACTGTTACCTAGTGACAGCTTCAGCTGTAATAGCCATTGGCTGTGCTTTTGACTGGGGCTGAAGGACCGAGTCACCTTCCTGATGGTGAGTTTTTCTGCATCAGCTAAGGATGAAGAGGAGGGGCACACTTAGGTGAAAACTGTAACAAGGAAAAATGTAAGGAATAAAAAGAGCACCCCTCAGCAAACAGGATACCATCTATACCTCATCTTGAGACAAAAGCTATTGTGTATTATCAAATACACTTCCTTACTGCTTTGGGAGGAGAATGCAATCAATATTAATTTTATAATAGATTGGACTGCTTATGGAAGTGCATCACAGGCACAACGTTTTATGGATGGCATTAAAAATAAGGATTTTCAGCACTTCGTGGTGAGAAGGAACATGAGACGTGAAACTTAGAAAAGGATGTCTTCTATTCCATTGCTGCAGCAGGAGCAGCGAAAAATACTCATTCTCTCTCTCATGTAAGGAATTCCATACCAAGGACTATTAAATAGCACCAGTGTGATTCCAGCACTTCAAAAAAGAAAAGAAAAAAGAGCCCTTCACCTAAGCTTTAATATACAATTGAAGTGACTTTGGATTTTTATTTTTTAGGACTGGATAATTTGCTTTCCTTTGGCTCTTTAATTAAAATGCATTGATTTGGGTAGAGATAGTGGGTAGGGTAGAAAGTAAGACTGCTGCATGTATCGAATGCCTGCTTATTAGTGAGTATTGAAGGAACTTTTGTAACCCATGGATGTGTCATTATTGCAAATGTAATGATTATGTTAATGTTTTGCTCACATCATACAAGACTTTTGAAGCAGATGGTTATTTTAATTACTAAAGAAAATACTTACATAGCAACTGAGAAAATGAATCCAGAAAATAAATGGAATAATACTGTACCATGACGGCTTGTCTTGTTAAATCAACATTTCGTTAGCTTCTCAGAAAAATGTAGATGGGAGTTAACGATCGCATTGTGCTGAGCATATGAAAAAATATGGAGATTGCTATAGAGGTGAGAAATGACTGGGACAGAGCTATGAACTTCAATATAATGATCCTATATTGTTGCAGTTGTAGCCTTATTTCAGAAGACAATGATTTCACTTTATTCTTCCTGACATTAAATGCAAGAGAGTTTTGCATTCTGTGAGAAGCTTGGATTATCTTGCTGATATTTTCGCATTACAGTCGGCAACGTGTTTCAAACTGAATTGGCTGTTGAAACTCTAACACTGTGCCAGCGTGTGCCTTTTCTTTATTATACTTTATCTTCTAAACTAAACAGAGAAGATCTAGTGCATCAAAGGGATGACAGGAGTCTCCACAAATCAGTTACTACTTTAACGACATTTCTTTACACATTACCAAAGACTAATGAAGCTGGTTTGCATTCATATGTTCAGAACTATATCCATACAAATGCAGAATGAATTAAGGTGATACAAAGGACATTATGACTTGAAAACCAAAAGATACAATATAGCAGAATAAACATTTTACTGGATTTCTTAGTCACGTCATTCTTAGATATTACTATTATTTGGTTTTAAAAATAGTGTGTGGAGCATTTTTTTCACCATGGCTTCCTTTTTTTAAATTCTTCCCTTCCCCAGGAAAATGTACTTCCAGAATTTTTAATTACAACATTGTGTATTTCTTTTCTTCCCACCCCTACTATTTTTGTATTTCTGTCTTTCAAAAGTGTAGCTTGAATGATTGGCTTTGTTTACAAGTGCCTTGTGTTTTGCTAAGAAAGAAATGAGTACAGGAAGAAGCTGAATAGTGGCCTTTTTGCCTCCTTTCTAGATTTCACTGCTAACTATTCAGAAGCAATGTTAAGATTTCCATGGAGAAACTGAGGCACAGAAAAAAAAATTAGGTGAACAATGGATCGCTTGTAACTGGAATTCTGACTATATTGTCAAATAATACAAACTATGAACCAGTTCACATGGACTGAATGGAAGACTCTGAATATGAATGATAGTAATGTGAATGTATCTGAGCATCTCTCCTGCCCTTTTGGATTTGGACACTATAATGCCATTGACATCTGCATCCTTGAGACTATTATCATCATCTTACTAACATTTTTAATTATTGCTGGTAACTTAACAGTAATTTTTGTCATTCACTGTGCTCCATTGTTGCATCATTATACCACCAGCTACTTTATTCAGACTATGGCGTATGCTGATCTTTTTGTTGGGATTAGCTGCTTAATTCCTGTCTTGTCACTGCTTCACTATTCTACAGGTGTCCATGAGTCCTTAACTTGTCAAATTTTTGTGTATGTCATCTCTGTGTTGAAAAGTGTTTCTATGGCCTGCCTTGCTTTCATTAGTGTGGATCGCTACCTTGCAATCACAAAACCACTGTCCTATAATCAGTTGGTCACCCCTTGTCGATTGAGAATCTGCATTATTTTGATTTGGCTGTACTCAGGCCTTATCTTCTTGCCTTCCTGTTTTGGCTGGGGAAAGCCAGGTTATCATGGAGACATTTTTGTATGGTGTGCAACGTCTTGGCTCACCAATGCCTATTTTACCGGATTTATTGTGTGCTTACTCTATGCTCCAGCTGCCTTTATAATCTGTTTTACATATTTCCACATATTCAAAATTTGCCGGCAGCACACCAAAGAGATAAATGACAGGAGAGCTCAATTTCCTAGTCATGAAGTAGATACTGCTGCAGAAACTGAACATAGCCCAGATAGTCACTATGCTATGGTTTTATTTCGTATAACCAGTGTGTTTTATGTGCTCTGGCTACCCTACATTATATACTTCATGCTAGAGAGCACCAGGGTGCTGGAAAATCCAGCACTCTCTTTTGTAACAACCTGGCTTGCTATAAGCAATAGTTTTTGTAACTGTGTAATATATAGCCTGTCAAATAGTGTTTTTAGGTTGGGGCTTTGGAGATTGTCAGAGACAATATGTTCAGCTTGTATATGTAAAAAAGACAGTATGGTTCAAGAGCCAGTTCCTAGAAAACGGGCTAATTCCTGTTCTATCTAAGGAAGAAAATAGGCAGTCAAATACAATCTGATATATAGGCTTTGTAGTATTTCATTTGTTGCCAGCGTAAAATTTCAAGAAATACTATTCATTGTAAACATGAATTATATTTTGGAAGAGTAAGAAAACACTGGTGGAATGTGATAGGTGAGTGAGGGACTAGTAAGTGCAAGCAAAGCTTCCAGGAGACTGAATCCAAACCCAAACCATCTTTAATAACAAAATTGTCACTTATGAATATGTAGAAAACTATGGTAGTAAGATAAATACTGTATGTCAATTTAAAATGCCTATTTGTGGAGGAATATATTTTATTTTTTTCTAACATAATATATAAAAATGAATTAATTTTATTTTGTTCTTTTGGATTCTGTGACCCAATTGTTCAGGCACATTTTTGCAGTTCAGTGCATAGCATGCAGTCAGCGTGTATATAAAACTGTTTTTAAAATGTACATTTTGTATTCTGCATCACGTGATTTTCCTATTATTAAATAATTGTTTAACACTTGGAATAAATAATTTTTAAATAGACTTTATAGAATTTTTTGTTCTCAGAAAAAATCCTATTAAGAGTCTAAAGGTATTGATGCTAGATGCAGGTAAAAATCTTAGTACTTTGCTATGTAATAGTATGTAAACCCTGAAATACATCTAAAAGGCATTTGTATCAAGATTTCTGTAATTAATGTAAGGACATTAAAAATGTTGGACAGAAACCAAATAAAATGCAGCAATGTCTTTTGATTTCCACAGAATAATTAAGAATACATAATCCAATTTAATTCCATTAATACCAGTGAGATTTATATAGCTTAGTTTTGTACTGGTTTTGCTCCAAAATATCAGTAAAACATATTAAAGATTTTAGCTCAAGCTGTTACTTTCAGATTAGTTTTTACATGTGGCCTGTATTTTTAATGCCAGTATTGTAATTTATTATTTCATGAGAGCCCACACTGTGAAACTCTTTCACAACCTTTTGCACTGAAGATATATTTGTACTGAGTGTACCTGTTGTGCTCCATGGTAAAAGAAAATCGTTTGGTATATTTTCAGAATTATTTCCTTAATTTATACAGGTTTCAGAACTCAGTATTTCAGAGAGATCTAGAGCATAGTCTGATATGTCCTGAATAGAGCTTTGCCTTTTGGTACATTCCCAATAATTTTACAGGGTATTTAGGATAAAAATGTGTGTATGACTGTGAAACTGTATGTCTGAAAGAAATTAGGAGAGAGAATTTATTCACCCGGGAGACATCTTAAACTCTCAATATCTTTTTGACAAGGGTTTTCCTATTGCTGAAGGAGATTCATGGAGTGGAAATAGCATCCATGAGTTTGAATTTACTCAAGATACTTGCTGTTTTTAACCTTCAGGTCTAAAAACTGGGCAGGGGATGTTTAACTTTGGCTTACCTTTGTGATTTGGAATTATGGGTTGGGAATTGTCTGGGGACTGAGTTTTCATCCAGGTGCAATGGCTTCATGTCCATTTCACATTCAGGTATGAAAATATGATGCCTGGAATCCCCAGATAGAATTAAATAGCTCCCCAATATCTGAGATTAACTTGGAATGCAGTACATAGTCAAATTATTAAAACAGTTAGATTTGCTATAATATTGAAACCTTAATGAAAAAGTAATGTTTTCTTAACCTTTTTATTCTTTTCACATCCAAACAAAAGCTGGAAAGGAATTACATAAAGAGTTTCAGAACTCTTTGTCTGTCCACTTGCATGTCAGCAGGATAACTCTCCCAAAGAGAAGAGAGCAGCGTCAAATTTGGCATGCCAGAGAGCCCAGCAAAAGAAAGATGAAGTTTGAAAATGGGCCAGTTCCAGCTGGAGGTTGTGGAGAAAAAATTTCCAGAAAAAGAAAATCCTCTGGTCCATTCAAGGCAGCAGCTTGAAATGCGGCTAAGTGTCCCATTCTTAAGCCCTCTCCAGTCACATGGCCCAAAGTGGAGCTGTTGCTGAAAGATTGGAAAGAATCAGATAAGCCATTCTCTGTAGTGTTTCTCTTTAGTACCATTTCTACATGAGCCCTCTCATTGAGGCATTCATTGAAAAAGGATGCTATATCAAGTGTCTTCAGCCTTTTGTGCCACCACTGCCTTAATATACATTTACTGTTCGGCTTTGTTTGTCTCTCTTTATTCTTTCTAACCCAACAGAATGTTGGAAAGAAAAGCCCAGGATTCTGCCTTTCAGTCTTTGAAGACTGAACAGAACAGAACCAAATTTGGTCTGGCAGAGGACACCAGTAAAAGAAAAATCAGGTTGGAAAATGGGTCAGATCCAACTAGGGATTACAGAGAAAAGCATTCCAGAGAAAAATCCCCCAATGCATCCCTATGGAAGGAATTATGTTGCTGACTGTTTCACACAACTGCAGCACAAGGGGAGAGCAGAAACACAAACATGCACCCACACAGACTTAACATGTTAATTCTTTACTTAAAAGAAAATATTTTTGCCTTCTATGGCCACAGATGGAAAAAGTATTAGAAAGAATTCCTGAAACCATGCTTTGCAGGCTTTGCGAATTTGTTTGTTTGTTTGTTGGGGAGCCAGTTTGGTGTAGTGGTTAAGGCATCAGGCTAGAAACAGGGAAACCAGCTGGGTGACCTTGGGCCAATCACTCTCTCTCAGCCCTAGGAAGGAGGCAATGGCAAACCACTTCTGAAAAACCTTGCCAAGAAAACTTCAGGGACTTGTCCAGGCAGTCTCCAAGAATCAGACACGACTGAATGGATTTTAAAAAAATGTTCATTAGTTCTAGAGAATGATGGACATTTTTAAACACTGGAAGGATGATTAGTAACTAATTGAATGTCTTAATTCTTAACTATTTTATTATATGAAAACAGTGTTCTATTCAAGATCTTCAGTGCTCTTAGTTAACTATATATTTTAGATAAGTTTCTTTTAAATAATTTGTATTAACAAAATAGATTAAAATGTATTTTCTGTAGAATTGTCATTAAATGTCAACTCTATAGGTTAGAGCCTCTGTCATATCAGTTCTGTTCACCATGTCAGACCGATAAGTACAGATTGTTAGTGTAGTCCTGAAGAGTCTATACAAGAAGCTATAATAAAGTCTCTAGCTGCCAGTTGCCATTATTGATGCTTTCAGAAGCAGAGGAAATGCTAGCTAACAGCCTCCATTGTGTATTGATAGAGCATTTCTTCCAGCTACCACTTGAGGCTACCAGAGAGAAAGAAACCAGCAGACCTTCTATTGTGCTTCAGTTCTGTTATCTGCTAAATTACTACCTGCTGAACTTTCAGTTATTTTTTTTCCCCTTCCTTTTTTCTTTGCAATTACTAATCTGTAAGCATGTGGGCAGGAATTGCCTTCTTTCTGATCTTTCCAAGGTAGCCTACAAACTCTTTCGGTTGATGACTAGGATAGGATGAAAATGCTTTCCTATTATAAAAAGAAATATCTGCCTAGTATTCCCAATTAATATTTGTATATTAATATTTGAAGTTTTTATTTTTACTTGAAATATTGTAGGCAAATATTACCACTGTTTCATAGTTATTCTGTGGCTGGAATTATGCTCGCAACAAAAATAGTGGTGCAAGAAGGAAGCTTTATTCATATTAGAACTGCAGTAAAATGTTGGGGCTTCAGATTTCACCAACAAGCAACTTGTTTCTGCTTGAAAAAATGGTGTGTCTTGAAAAGGGGGCAGGGGGTTTAAAAGTGTAAACTTATGGATGTATTTTTAGAAATTTCATTGTACTCCCAGTTAAATAGGTATAGGATTGCAGTCTTAGTCACCAGCAAAGAAGAATTTTGAGGTAAGAAGAATAGGGAGAGATAAAAGATTGAAATTTTATGGAGAAACTTTTGGAGAAGGTAAAATATCTCCAAATTTGTTAACATAGTTAAGGTTTGTGAGTTGTTTAGAGAGGAATAATACCATAGACATATGTGTGCTGATATTTAATAGCTCAAGTTTTTTTTTAAGTGTTGACTGAAAAATAAATTTTATATGCTGGGTGTGGGAATTACATTCAGAGGGGGGTTTTTTGTTCGTTTTTTGCTTGCAAAGTTCCCCAGATCTGCTTGATTCTTAGGCAGTATACCTTTGATTGCAGGAGTAAGAGGAAGGAATCTGAAATTACAGGAAAAAGATCAGATAATTTACTGAAGCTTAGAACTTCTTGCAAAGATCCAAAGATATGTGATCTTAAAATAGCTACCATGATTTAAAGGTATCACATGCCTGTTTGGTGGGGAGCGGGGGAGGAAATCTCAAATTGAACCTTCAATTTGTTCCTATATATTTGGGATGATGCTTCTTTTCAAACAGCGAAAATTAGTTTGCACTGTTAAATCTTTAGCCAAGGAATATGAGGGGAAGGGTCAGAAATCGCTCCAAACGTATTTTAAATAATGGTTATAGGCAAACGAACAGAAAGATATAACAGATATGCTAGTTTTATTATTCTGCTTGAAGAGTTGAAAGAATTGATTAGTAACCTACAGACCCTAAGTTAGGCATCCCAGTTTGCCATAAGTAGGTTTTTAAAGTCATCTTGAACCAAGTGGAAGTGATCAAGCAGCATATTCTAGCCCACTGAGTATTTGATATATTGTTATTTGCAAACACTATGAATTTCAAAGATTAGAAGCAGCATTACTAATCTCTTAGTAGTGGAAGATTAGTTTGTTAAAAACATAGGCAGACCTGTTCATAACAGGTGCCAATCTCATGGTGATTGGCCTTCCCAGTACTAAGATCTATAGTCTCTGTAGGTTGTATTGGGGAGGAGCTAGTGGTTGTGAGACAGGTTGGCAACTGTGGCACAACAAATAAGTCATGTGTGTTCTTGTAATCAAAATTTAGGTTTTAGGTATAAAAGTCCATTTTTAAATCAGTACATTTGTTTGGAAAAATGGTGGTTCAGAATAGGGAAGGGCATAGACAAGGATGTATATAATCTCCCCATTTGTTTAACTTGTAAAGCAGATACATTATAGGAGTAGTAGGATTGAAAGAGATGACAGATGGATTTAAAATTAGAGGTTGGAGCAATCTGGGATGTGCAGACAACATCACTTTGTGGAGGATCTCCCCCCCATAGAGACTCCATTGTAGTGCCAGGTTACTGCTGAGGCTTGCTGAAGCCAGATCAAAGTGATCCAGGAATGTGGTGTTCTCCATTGGAAAAAGCAATACAGGTAGTCCTCGCTTAACAACCACAATCGGAATGAGAATTTTGGTTGCTAAGCAAAATGGTCATTAAGTGAATCCAACCTGATTTTATGACCTTTTCTGTGGTGGTCATTAAGTGAATCACTGTGGGCATTAAGCGAACCTCATGGTTGTTAAGCAAATCACGTGGTTCCCCATTGATTTTACCTGCCAGAAGCTGGCCAGGAAGGTAAAAAATGGCAATTACATGACCACAGGACGCTGTGACAGTCCTAATGCGAATCAATTGCCAAGTGCCCAGATCGTGATCACATGACCACAGGGACACCTCAATGGTTATAAGTGTGAGGACCAGTCATAAGTCAATTTTTCCAGCACCATCATAAGTCTGAACCATCACTAAACAAATGGTTGTTAAATGAGGACTACCTGTAAAACCTCCTAGGTGAAGATTCTGTATCACATGGAGGAGGAGCTTGAGGGAGGTCAGTGACCTGAAGGGTTTCATCCAGCCCACTATGGAACTGCTCCCTCCTTTTGGCCGTGAGGCTCTGGGTCTCTATAGCCATTTGGCTTTGGCTGCCAGAGGCTAGCCTAGCAGTCAGATAGCAGTCAGGAGTTTGGTGGTGTTGTTTTTCTTGATCAGGGGAATGTTAGAATATTGATTTCATGGAAGACTTTCCATCTGGTTGAATTTTGCACAGAGAGAGCATGTATGAGTGAGAAAAAACAGAAATCTTTTGAGAAGGGAGTAAGGTAATGGGGTAAAAGAATATACATTCAACAAAGCACTATGGTTTCTTTGAACACTTCCTCCATGGCCCTTTTTAGATGAGGTCACTGCCTACCAGATCTGATGCTAAAGATGTAACACAGGTTGTCCCATCTAGCCCTCAGAGGTTGGGTCACCAGCATCTCACCTTCTTGCATTCTGAAACTTGCTTCAGCTGTTCCTCTGGCTTCACAGCAAAGGGTCATTTGCCCATGGAAGGACAGCTTAGGTGTTTTTGCTTGCTTTTCTTCTATTCACCAAGAATCAGGGGAACAGCAGCCAAAGCAAACTCTATGTAGGCAGAGATGACAAGGTTTAAGCCAGGCACTAGGGGAGATCTGCAGAGTGGCCTTTACAAAGCTGCTGTATATGACTGGGCTTCTGTTGGAGCATGTGTGATAGGGAAGTTTCATGCACAGGGGGCTTCTGTTCTGATCTTTTGGTTCTCACTTCCTTCTGCCTTTCCTTGAGCATTATCACTATCAAGCTAGGGATAGCTGTTCTGTCTTTTCCCCTCTCTCTCCAATTCCTACCTTCCTTCACCATCTTCAGCTTCCTTTCCTGCCATTTCATGTCCTGCTAAGCACATGAAATTAAGAAATGGAGTGTTTATCTAAGCTGTACTAAAGATTATACTATTAATTTTTCATTTACATGAGTGGCTAATGGGATAAGATAACAAGGTTCGTTAGATGCAGGAGACATCATTAATATGCAAGCATGGGGAGTATTTTAAGAGAAATTTGCTTAAAAATTAGGATCAGATGTCCTGTAATAAATAGAACTAGTTCATATAGCTAGAAATGCCAGTGATACCATGCAAATGTGTATCATAAATGATGGATTTTCTGCTCACAAAAGCAAAATAATTGGAAGAATTTAAGGATGACGAGAACAACTTTAGGCAGCAATCCTAAATCTTATATTTATAAATCCTATAAATTATCTGGGAATAAGAGCAATTGAATTAAATGGGACTTGCTTTTGATTTTAAAAAATCACATCTCTTTATGGGTAGAGAATGTTATTCCATATTTGTATTCATTTTAAATTTAATGATTTTTATTTTCAGCTATTTATTCAACACAGATTGCTAGTGCTATGTTTGTTATATGTTGTAAAGGACCTGAGATACTCTACTGATAATTTAGAATGCACTATTTTTTAAAAGACATTTCTTTGTAGATCATTAGCTTTTCCCAATTTGATGCCCTCCAGATGTATTTCATTTCAGCTCTCAATACAGTACCAGCCAATAATGCTGGTTAGGAGATTATGGGAATTGAGGGCCAGTACACTTGGAGGGCATTCCATTTAGTCACGCCAGCCACATGACCACGGAAGTGTCTATGGACAAACGCCGGCTCTTCGGCTTTGAAACGGAGATGAGCACTGCCCCCTAGAGTCAGACACGACTGGACTTAATGTCAGGGGAAACCTTTACCTTTACACTTGGAGGGCACTAGGTTAGGAAGGCTGATGAAGATACAGTAGTTGTGTGCTGAAATATGTATATTTAGATGTATATCTATATTTAGATGTATATCTATATTTTTGTATAGAGAAAAGAAAAAAATGTTCAGCTTTGTACAGATTCTAAGATCAGGAGAACTTCAAAGAAGCTGAAGTAGAACCAGGTCCCAAGAGACCAGGAACTAAGGAATATTGAGGGAGAAAGTAAGAGCCGGGGAAGAATGCAAAGTATTACTGTAGTATGAAAACATTTTCAATTGAATAATGGCTTTGTATTTTTTTTAGGAAAATGTGATTATTGCCACTATATGAATTCATGAAAACTATTTTTAATTTGTCTCATTGAAATACATTTTCCTAAAAATAGGCTATGCACCCTTTATATAAATGAACTGTTCTTCTGTATGCTTCAACATGCATTGCTTTTCTTGACTATAATCGCATTAGAGGAAAATAAGTTTTAGCTGTGAGAGGAAGATGAAGGATGAGTACTTAGGAGATTAGTTTAATTAAAACTGTTGAGTGGTGGTTAAATTTGTCCAGTTTGGGATTAATTAAATCTCTTATTAGTGACAGGGTATGTAGTTTCTATAAAAACCCTGGGAAGTAGTAATAGAATATCCTTTTTTAATGGCATTGATTATAGCAGCCCTTACTAGTTGTCATTTTCCATTGGGTTGCATTAATCTAGCATCTTATTTCTTCCATTTTCTCTTCAAAGTTTTGTTTGTGGTACTGCCAATACAACTTAAACAGTTGGGGTGAGAGATTGTAAGGATGTTGGAAGAGTAATGGAAGAACTGTTGGACATAAACTAACAACAGGCTCCCTTCTTATGTTCTGGTTGTTTATCTCATAAATGGCAACTGATTCCAGGTAGCAAGAAACCTTGGAAGAAATGGTTCAAAATATTCTGCTTTAATGAGCTCACTAGTAAATGAGGATTGAAAATTCCTCTCGCAGCTTCCATGATTCTGAATTTGTCCTAATTCTAGCATTAAAGACACCTTACTGAAGTCTGTATAATTCTTGCTTCCTTGATCTAGCCTAGCTGTGTGGGCCTTGAAAGTTGGATAGTGATGTATTGCTAGATTTCAGGAGTAGAAAAGAATTGAAAATAAGCAACAATAATTAAATGCTACAATAATTCCATAGACCAGTGTTTCTCAACCTTGGCAGCTTTAAGATCACTGGACTTAAACTCCCAGAATTCCCCAGCCAGCACACAAAAAGTTGAGCACCCACAAAATTAAGTTGAAATAACAATAATAAAAAATTTAGTCACCATAAAACTCCAGGCTTGCGGCTCGTGAGGAGCTTTGCATAAGCTTGCCACCTTGCCTTAAACGAAACAGCAAGAATCACTTGGTGCCACTATGGTGAGGACTGAGCAGGACTGACAGAAGCTCCCACCAAGTGACCCTCACTGCTGCATTTAAGGCAAGGTGGCAAACTTGTGCTTTTTGCCCAGGACAGCAAGCAGGCAGTCCTTCCCCAGCCTTGCAGTTGTAGCTGACCTGCTCCACACCCCAGTGCCTCCTGCGCACGAAGGAGCACCTTCCTCCAAAACAGGTTTAATTCATTTCCCTCCTCCCTTCAAAAATGATTTATTTAATATCTGCTGAGTTTCAGGTTGCACAAGATGCATGTTCACTGTTAACTTTATAAAGATGTTAATTTTTAAATTAATAATAATGTTTAAGTTCAGAATACACCCAGAGAAGAAGGAAAGAATGGGGGAAAAAATGAAAGAGAGGAGGCTATCTAATTACATTTTGTATACTCCTTTCCTTTCATTATAATATCAAATTCTCCTCTTTAAAAAAAGAAAAAATTAAGTGTTTACAAAATACTGATTTCTGTCTATATACTACTAAAACTCTCTCCTGTTTATCTGTTTGTAACCTTCAATTGGGCGAATAGTGTATCATAGAGCAACAGTTTTTGAATCAACGTATCTCAAATGGGCTAACTTAAAGAATGTGTCCAAAATCAGGGACCCAGCAGTCTCAAGTGGGATTGAAACTTGGAAAAGTTGTGTCTGTTTCAGTGCTGCTGCGCCGCTGTGGTCAGCCATGGTGATGTGATCGTCATTTCCAGCACTCCCTCCAAGCTTCGCACAAGTCAATGGGGAAGCCAGCAGGAAGTCTGAACCTCTTCTAAGGTGATGTCGGCAATGTATACTTCAGGGATTGAAATTTGGCAAAGTAAGCTGGCAGGAAGTCTGAACTCTTCTGAAGTGATGACAGCACTGTACAGCA
Source organism: Candoia aspera (assembly GCF_035149785.1). NCBI lineage: Eukaryota > Metazoa > Chordata > Lepidosauria > Squamata > Candoiidae > Candoia > Candoia aspera. Next base: position 107,447,500 of record NC_086155.1, on the reverse strand, counting down.
GTGTGGTAAAATAGATAGATAGATAGATAGATAGATAGATAGATAGATAGATAGATAGGGAAAAGCCAGGGAAAAGGAAGTTAAAACAGCAGGAAGTTAGAGTATTCTTAAAGGATGGGAGATCAACCAGAAATGTTGTCATCAAAAGTGTACTTTGTTAACAAAAAACTTCTATATTTCTCTTGCTGTGCATCTTTCTTCTTTAATAAACTGATGTTTTCTTCTTTAATTTTCAAACCAAACCAATAGCAATCTGCCGGTGGTCATTCTGTTTCTCTGTTTAGGTAAGGAAATATTTCTGAAACGATGACCCAATGGGTCATGGGTTGTCTGACTATCAGTTATCAGTGACTAGTGAGTTCATATTATAATCTGTAAGCATGTATGTGCAGAGTCAGCTTGTGGTTGTGGTTATAGTGGTTAAGGTACCAGGCTCAAAACCAAGAGCCCATGAGTTCTAGTCCTGCCTTAGGCACAAAGCCAGCTGGATGACCTTGGGCCAGTCATTCTCTCTCCGCCCTAGGAAGGAGGCCATGGCAAATCACTTTTGAAAGCTTGCCAAGAAAACTTCAGGTGAGTAAAAAATTACCTGAAAGCACAACTTTTAAGCATGTACATGACATAGTATTATACTTTCTAGTTTTCTATACTTTAAGAAACATGTAAACATTTTAACACATCTCTATTACATGTATTTGCAATTTACTCATATACTCATGCACAAATTTGTACTTGGTTTGGGAAAAGCTGCATGAAACAATTTTTTTCCGCACATGGAATGTCGGAAATTAAAGGGAACATTACTGTCATGAGCACTGATGGTGAGCAGGAGGGGGCCCCTATCCAGGTGGGAAAACGTATGCGTAGTACTGAGGAGTTAAGCAGCCATTCAAAGAGACACAGAACAGACCCGCCTTGACTTTTGGGGTTTATCTGTCTGGGTTTTCCCACACTTCTTCAGTTTGTTAGGATTTTCTGTCTAATGTAGCAGTAATAAAGCACTAGAGACCTATTCCTTGCCTCAGCGTGGTTCCTGACTGTTAGGACATCAGTCCTAACAAACTCCTACTCCCATTGAAAGAGGGAGGAACAAAAAAAAAATAAAGGAGAGACATTTGGGAAAATGTCTTTGGAAAACCAGGAAATTCGGCAAGCCCTCCAACAATTGGCAGCAGCCCTGCAACAACACCACCAACAAGTAGATCTCCAGATCAACACATTACAAGCAGCCATGCTACAGCAGTCACAACAACCAGCTCCGGTTAACCCACAACCAATGCCAGCAGCGGCAGCTCTGCCAGTAGTCTTGAGATCCCAGGGCAATTTACCAGAGAAGTTTGGAGGAGAAGCAGGACAGTTGAGAGCCTTTCTCACACAGTGCACAATGTTTTTCAACAGCAGACCGGCAGAGTTTCCCACAGACCGAACCAGAGTCACCTTCATTTTAAGTCTGCTAAAGGGCCCAGCAGCCAAATGGGCTATTCTCATGATGGAGAACAACGACCCAATTCTCAACGGCTACCAGAATTTTCTGGCAGGGTTCCGAGCAGACTTTGATGACCCAATCAGAGAGGTCACTGCCAGCCAGGAAATTCGGAAGCTCAAGCAAGGCAACAAGAGGGTGGGAATTTACATTGCTGATTTCAAGCTGTTAGCAGGAGATCTGGACTGGAATGAGAGTGCCTTGAAAGACCAATTCAAATAGGGACTGGATGAGGAAATTAAAAATGAATTAGTGCGCCAGGGAACACCAGTTACCCTAGAAGGTTTATATCAGTTGGCTGTGGTCATAGACGCCAGGCTAGAAGAGCTCAGACAGATGCAGCCGGGGAGGGGCAGGGGCCTCAGAGCGCTTCCAGGATTTCCACCTCTCTCCGCAGCATCCCTCTACTCAGGACCAGAGGAGCCGATGCAGATCGGGGCGAGCAGGAGGCTTATTTCCGAGGCTGAGAGACAGAGAAGGAGAGAGAGAGCCCTCTGTTTCTACTGCGGAGTCCAGGGGCACATGGTGAGAGCTTGCCCAGTGAGAAGCCAAGCAAATTCCGTAAGAGCCCCAGGGCAAGCAGCAGAACCAAGAGCCGCCACCACCTCGACTTCCAACCAGGGAAACTCCGTTGGTCTCCCTCCACAGAGCTCAGCAGGGAGACCATCAATCAATCAAGGGCTCATTCCAAGGATTCCAGGCAATCCTTTTACTACTTACCAGTCATAATGCACGTAAACCCGGAGCACCAGGTCAAGCTAGAGGCCATCGTGGATTCCGGAGCTTCCACCAATTTTATTGATGTACAGACTGTACAAGACCTGAACATCCCGACCATGGAATTGCCACATCCCATAGAAGTTGAGACCATTGATGGCCAGCCCCTCAAGGCAGGACCAATTTGAAGTTTCACAGAACCTTTGCAACTAACAACGGGAGACCACACTGAGTGGATCCAACTTTATGTTACTGCATCACTTAATGTGCCTATAGTCCTAGGCACACCTTGGCTGAAGATCCACAACCCATTGTTGGACTGGACTACAGGAGCAGTCTCCTTCCCAGCTAAGGAATGCCAGCACCACAAGATTCAAGCCTCTCTTCTCTCTCCAGCAACCAACGCAGTCACAGAAGCAGGGGGGGGGGTCTTGTTGCCAGCCAAGTATGCAGATTTTGCAGACGTTTTCAGTGAAGAGGCCACAGCACTACCACCCCATAGGGACTCTAATCTCCAAAGGGGGTTCATCCGACCATCTACTTCCCCAGCGTCTGCTCCTACCTTCTTCGTACCAAAGAAGCCTGACCCGTTGGCACCGGCAATCCAGGAGGCACCCATTAGAGTGGTGTATGATTTCAGCTCCCTCAATAAAGTCACGGTCAAGGAAAATTACCCACTCCCCCTAATATCTGATCTGCTGGATTGCTTACAGAAAGCACGCATTTTTACTAGGTTGGACCTCAGGAATGGGTACAATCTGATCCAGATGAAAGAGGGGCATGAATATCTGACTGCCTTCAATACCAGGTTTGGTAAATTTGAGTACCTTGTTTTGCCCTTTGGCTTGTCTAATGCAGGAGCCATATTTTCCCAATTTATGAATCAAATTTTCTCTGATTTACTAGATAAGTATCTGGTCATTTATCTAGATGACATATTAATATTCTCTGAGGATGCTACAACTCATGTAACCCATGTACGTAATGTCTTACAAAGACAGAGAGAACAAGCTATTCGCCAAGCTAGAGAAGTGTGCCTTCAATTTAACTGAATTACATTTCCTGGGCTATAGAATATCAACAGAAGGCATATCCATGGATCCTTCAAAGGTCCAGGCAATTCTCTCTTGGCAACCCCCCCAAAATGTGAAAGATGTACAAAAATTTCTAGGATTCTCCAATTTTTACAGAAGATTCATAAATTTAGTGACAGGGCTAAACCCCTCACACAGCTTTTGAAGAAAGGATCAAAATTCATTTGGGGGGAGAGGGAGCAAACAGCCTTCCAAGAATTTAAGCAACTCTTTGCATCCCAGCCGCTTTTGAAGCATCCTGATCCCATGAAGCAATTCATAATGCATTCAGATGCTTCAGATTTTGCTATCGCTGCTGTTTTATTGCAATATGCTGACAAGGAAAGGAAGACACTGCTTCCTTGTGCATTTTTCTCCTGCACGCTCTCACCAGCAGAGAGAGACTGTGATGTTTTTAACAAGAAGTTACTGGCAATTAAAGCAGCATTTCAAGAGTGGAGGCACTGCCTAGAAGGTGCAACCTTTCCTGTGAAAGTTTGCACCGATCACAAGAATTTACACCTTCTACAAAACACCAGATCCCTCACCCCACACCAAATCAGATGGAGCCAGTTTTTCTCCTGTTTCAATTTTGTTATTTCTTATGTTCCCGGGGTGCAGAACCGTTTGGCAGATGCCTTGTCTCGATCCATTCAGGCAACCCCCGCTACTCACCAGGAGGTACAGGCTACTATATTACAACCTCACAACTGGAGCAGTCTATGAGCGGGAACCAGACAGAGATTTTAGCAGCAGGCAGACAAGCAGAGGACCTATGTATAAGAGTCAGAGCTCAGCAACAACAGGACCCGTATGCCAGGGCCAGGATGGATGACCTCCAGAGGGGCCCACAAAACACTGCCTCTCCATTTAATGTGGAAACAGGAATCGTCTGGCATAGCAGGCGATTATACATTCCTCCCTCATTGAGGGAAGAAGTACTGAGACTTTGCCATGACCATCAAATGGCAGGCCACAGAGGTGTTTTCAAAACTCTCCATAGAGCTCTGAGAGACTACTGGTGGCCTAAGATGACTGCAGACATAAAGGGTTATGTTGCTTCTTGTCATACCTGTAGACAAGACAAGCCTCTCCCAGGGAAGCCCACAGGACTCTTGCAACCCCTACCCACCCCCAGTAGACCTTGGGATACAAGTTCCATGGATTTCATCACTGATTTACCCCCGGTCCAGGGGCTGACTTCCATACTAGTGGTGGTGGACCTTTTCACTAAAATGGCGCATTTTATTCCTTGCAAGGACCTCCCATCTGCGCAAGCCACAGCGCAGTTTATGGACCATGTTTTTAGGTATAGAGACATGATAAATCACTTGGTGAGTGACAGAGGCCCTCAGTTCACTTCCAGGTTCTGGAGGGCCCTTTTCCAGTCATTAGGGGTCCAGATCCGCCTATCATCATCGCATCATCCAACTAGTAACGGGCAAGCTGAGAAAATTAACCAATGGTTACAACAGTATCTCAGGTGTTACACCACTTATCAGCAAGACAATTGGCCACTCCTGCTCCCCATGGCAGAATTTACTTATAACAACTCTGTGCAATCCTCTACCAAGATGTCTCCTTTCCAAGCACTCTACAGGGTTAACCCTCGGGTGTTGCCCACCTCCTTCCAGCAGGGAACTGTTCCAGCCGCAGCTGATTTTCTTAAAGAGCAACAAGCCGCACAGGAGTTGTTAAAGGAGCAGCTGAACAGGGCAAAGAGTGCTTACAAGAGAGCTGCAGATGCTCACAGACAAGAGGGGCCAGAGATTGCAGTAGGAGACAAAGTATGGCTCTCTACCAAGTTTTTGACCTCTACCAGGCCCTCCAAGAAGTTGGACTCTATGTTCGTGGGCCCTTTCACTGTGGTAGAGCAGATAAATCCAGTGGCCTATCGCTTAAAGCTGCCAGCATCCATGAAAGTCCATCCAGTGTTTCACAGAGCCTTGCTAGCCAAAGACCCTCCCCCAAGTACCTTATGATGGCAAATGCCCCCCCACCTCCAGTAATTGTGGAGTGGGAGGAGGAATACGAAGTCGAGGAAATTCTGGACTCTAGGAGGAGCGGAAGGGGCATCCAATATTTAATACACTGGAAAGGGTACCCTGAGGAAGAACGCACGTGGGAAAATGCCAGAGATGTGCATGCACCAGCACTGGTTCAACGATTCCATCAGCTTTTCCCTCACAAACCCAAGCCTCGCACTCTACCAGAGATTCCTCACTTGACTGAGCAAGCAGAGGAATCCCAAGCAGAGGAGTTCGTAAGTTGGCAACCTCCACCCCCACCAGAGGCTCTGAGGCCAGAGCGAGAGGAGGAGGGGGAGCTGCAGCCCTCCACCTCAGGCTTGTATTTCCCAAGGGGGAGGGGGGAAGAATCTTCTAATTATCTAGCTATTTTCCAGCAGCAGCCACCTGGGCCAGAAGTGTTATCAAACCTGGAGAGCAGCACTGATTCGTCCTTGGAGGAGTTTTCCTTTGAAGAATTTCCATCATTGCCCAGTTCCCATGGGAGCTTGGAGGGGGAGATGGACTCCCATGAGACTTTGGAGGGAGGAAGGAACTCTAGAGAGGAGGGGGCTGAAATGGAATGTAAATCTGGAGGGGAGGGTGATGTCATGAGCACTGATGGTGAGCAGGAGGGGGCCTCTGTCCAGGGGGAAAAATGGATGCATAGTACTGAGGAGTTAAGCAGCCATTCAGAGAGACACAGAACAGACCTGCCTTGACTTTTGGGGTTTATCTGTCTGGGTTTTTCCCACGCTTCTTCAGTTTGTTAGGATTTTCTGTCTTACGTAGCAGTAATAAACACTAGAGACCTATTCCTTGTCTCTGCTTGGTTCCTGACTGTTAGGACAATTACTGCCCACTTACAGTCCAGTGGTTGCTGTGATAAAATTCCTAAGCAATTAGATTAATTTTAAGACCATATTCTTCAGGTTAACAATAGGACCAAATATGAATCTTCACTACCATTGCTTTAGTTTCAGCAGCTTTGAATCCTCTCCTTGATGATGGGATATATTTCAATAACTAATCGTTTATCCATGAAGGCATTTTAAAGAGTTTACACCAATCATTAATATTTATTATGATAGATGGCCAGTTATACCTGAAAGAGCAGGGGGGGAAATGTACCAAATTTTATAATACAGGTAGCATATTTTCAAAGAAAAAAAGAGAAAGATAAATAATACTCTACAAATATCCAGTGATAATAAAAGATAAATGTGGTTTTGTATATTTATGACACCTGATAGAGGGACAGTGCCTAGTGATCTGCTTTTTCTTTAAATAAGTCCAGTTTTGGTTCTTAGTATCATACTTATACAACCTACCTATGCTGGAATTTTTATGAACAATGCCTGCATTTTATCTTATAATGCATATTATGTAATAAGTAAAAGATTATAATGAAATAAAGACCTGCAGAGATTTGCAATATGTTTGGTTGGTAGCGCCTTGTCTGATCATTATCCACAATATGTTCACTCATATGCCTCACACACTAATAATGTATGCATGTACGTAGTTTCACATTCATATAAATATTACTGTGGTAGCACTCCTTCTTTGTATTGTGAGCTTCCAGCCTTCTCTGCTTAGCCATTCTTTGTCCTGAGAGCATAATACCATAGTCCCAGAATTGACAATTCGTTGGTGGCTGCAGCAAAAGTGTAATTGAGGCAAAAAGTGATTATAGCCAGAGGAAAGGGGGACATTGAGAAAGATAGGGTTTATTTTTCTTAAGTCTAGTCTATTTCTTCAATTTGTGAACAGGGAGTGGAAAAAGGTGTGGAGGTAGTTCCAATGGCATATCAATATCCACTAATATGGAGAAGGCTTGAACATTTGGAGGGGAATAAGCAGATACCAAGACTACTGTTAGCAGAAACAAAACAAACAAAGCAACAACATAAATAAGCACCTGCACAATAATGTTGCCAATATATTTAGCTCTTCTGGACTTGAAACTGGTGATGTAATAAGTACTTGTGAGGAGCTCTTGACGCAGAAAAGCTGGCTTTTAGTGATTCCTCTTTCCTCTTATAGCTTTAATATGTCTAAAAATCTCTACCCCCCCACCCTTGTTTTATTCCATGAGAAGCTTCCTTTGGATGCAGTTGCAGGTAAGAGTGGAAGGAACTCTAGTATTAGCAGAAGGGGCACTTCAAAGGCCATTCTAGCAAGATGGCTTTGGGATTTTCTTCTTATTTGTTTCCTAACATAAGTTAGGAAAAGTAATTTTAAGAAACTAGAGGCTGAATCAGAATTGCATGTTTTTTTAAGGTCTCTGTTTTACTAGTTGGATGTTTTAGAGCAGTGTTTCTCAACCTTGGCAACCTTAAGATGTGTGGACTTCAACTCCCAGAATTTCCCATCCAGCATAAATGGGAGTTGAAGTCCACACATCTTAAAGTTGCCAAGGTTGAGAAACACTGTTTTAGAGGATATTTTGAGGTGACAGTAATTATTTGAGTTACATATGGCTTTTCAGGAAAAATGTATAGTTTTATGAAACAAAAAATATATAAAGCACCAAAACTAAAAAAATCAGTTAAAACCTTATCCTTTTTTATGTTATGATATTTGGAAGAAAAACTCCAGTGTAATGCTAGGTTTAAATAGGAATAACATTCATCAGCCGTGAATAAGAATTATTCGAAGTCCTAAAATATTTTGTTTTCTATTAATATGAATACATTTAAATAGTATGGCATTTCAGTTAAAAGTGGCTATTGGATTTACATAGGTAAATAACTGAAATGTTATGCCAGTCCTATTAATCTTTTGTTTCCCTTTTCACACGCATGTTACATTCAGTGTCCCTATAAAGCCATGATTTTCTTTGAATCTCTCCTAGCTTTTCAAAACCTCAGCAAGTTTTCACAAAAGAATTGGGCAAGAGGTGTGTTGTTTAATGCAGTCTGCCTATGTATTTCAAGGGAACTCATATTTTCTCGGGATGGTAGTTGTGGAAGAAATAATCATTGTTCCTTAATGTCCATTAGATACTCAGTTTGCCAATGGTTACAGTATAGCATTCAGGACCTTGGACAGCTATATTTGTAGCTTCTGATAAAGAACTACTTGTTGGAATTTCAGGAGAGAAGCCTTATGAATAAATTTATTTCAAAGTGTCTTATAGCTGTGTGGATCTTCAGAAACTTTGGGATTCCTCTATGAGAAGATCAACAGACAAGTTTCTCTAAAAGTTACCTTCTCTGCCACTCCTGATTGGAGATGTATATTGTAGATCCTCCATTTACTTGGAGAAGCTTCTGTCAACAACAAAATGGGTGCTGGGTCAGACATTCAGACATTGGATGGTTAAGCCAAAAATATTTCTAGCAGGTTTTGAAAATCATGGTAAGAGATAACAGACAATTGAAATCTTCATAGACATTTGTATAATAGCACGAAACTGTTGGAGTACTGATAGTGTTTTACATCATGCCCGAACGCTATTTGTCAATCACTCCGTTTCCACAATATCTATAAAAATGTCTTTGGGAAACTCAATATCAGGGCTTGTGTTCCATAGCTGCTTTCCTAATTGAATATTTAGAGGCATACTGTAGTTGAAATTTCTGTGTGGCCATTATAAATAGTAATCATTCACAGACTTCATGCTTCTTTGTCTAAACTCTTCTGTTGGTGGCTATTGCTAAAATAAGTGGCAATGAATCCAATAGGGTAGATAGCTCTTTGGCTGTCTAATACTGCTAAAGATTGGTATACTTTCTTCTACCCTGTGCTGCTCGCTCATCTAGCTGTCCTGACTAACAAAAAATGGTTTATGAGCTGAAGGTTACTGAAGGCCATATGCTTCCTGTTCTTGCATTATGAATAGTAGAAAGTCATAAATAATATGAGATGTACCCCACCACATTTTCCATGGTTTAGAATGGCTGTTTGAGAAAGTTGTTGAAATCTTCCAGCCTTGAAAGGGATCTGCACAAAACCATTCCAACATGCAAGCTGTAGTGCTCGTATTGTTCTAGTATTTGATCGTCTATCTGGTAAAACATTTTACTGACCTTCAGAAGAGAATGATCTTGATTATGTAGACCTTCTACTATTGACCTTAACATTAGATTGGTTGTTTTAAAAATGAAGAGTTATATAAGCAGGGTTGAGCACAATCTATTTTGAGAAAAGGTAATTACAGCATTTTTGTAGAAAAGAGTTCTTTAAAAATAGCAGGCCTCAGATAGTGTAGGAGAAAGATAATGAAAGCATGAATAATAGTGATTAATATTGTGCTATTCCACAACTTTATAGTCCCTATAATGGATTATGCCTGTCTCAGTAAATCCCACTGAATTTTTGCTGTTGTACAAGTGCAAGGAATCAAATGTTACACTCATTCCTGAGTGTACCACATTGAATGTGAGTGCTTCAGCCTTTTCTTGCTTCTAATTGGCTAGTGGACTGGTATTCAGGAACAGTTACCATGCTATAGTTAGTTTTCAGGAGAATAATAATGGGCAGGGAGAGAAACTCTTACACAAGACATTCTTCTTCTCTTGCCTTGAGCTTCCAGTACCCAGTGGGTTTTCCCAGTCTTTTCAGAGATTGTGCATGCAAGGAGTTTCTCATGCAAATTAAATGATTTATTGCTATATAGGCACAAGGATCCCCAGTACCTAATTCTTCAAGGCATAGAGAAGTGACCTTGGTTAATGGTAGCAATGAAGCCAAACTTTATTGTATGAAAAGGTGTATGAGCTAGAATTGCTGAACTAAACACTTCAAAAAGGAGAAAAAATAGGTGTTACTCTGTAATAAGTGGCAACTGCAGAGACCAAACTATGGCATTTCTAACTGCTCGAAGCTGCCTAGAGTCATGAGTTTGAGATATGTGGCTGTATAAATTGAAATTATAAATAAATAGAAATAGAAAAGAAGAAAGTAGTGATGTTCTATACTATGGAAAATGATTTTTTTCTTGGATTGCAGTCCCATGACTATTCTAAACCTTTTAGCAGTCATGCTAACAGACATCCATGACTTTCCTCAGAACTTTGAAACCAATTCACTGAAAGGATTCTAAAGTAAGAGATTGCACATTTTCCTGGGCCCAGAACCTGGAAGTTGCAGAAGTCTATTTAGATTGGATTAATTTTTGCATCAGAATCTCCTGGAATATTGAGCCCCCCCCCCCAAAAAAAAGAGGTAAAAGAAACTCATAAGGATTATGTCTTTCATACTTTTTTGCTGGTTGATTCATGTCCTCAACTCAGTTTTAAATAAGAGCCATGGTCATCAGTATAATGGCATTCAGAAACATTTGAGTTTTTTGCTAATTCTCAGCTTTGACCTACCAATGTCTTCTAGAATGGATCAAAACAATTTGGGAGATTTCTTTCAGCTCTCCCAACAGAAACCAAAGGTAAACAAAAGGTATTACCCACTTCAGAGGAGGGAGAAAGTCTATTTAAGTAGTTGCCACCATCACCCAGGTCAAAGAAACAGAAAAGTTACAAATCTAAATGATACTCTTTAGGCAGGTCTAATAAATCCAGCTCCCAGTAGAGCAGAGCTTCTAAACCAGAAAAAAAATAAAACCAATTCTTTATATTGAGTGAAAAAATGGATTAGTAAGACCTTTCAGCAGAAGAAATGGGAGGCAAAAAAGGGACAATGGGTGGAGCAAGGGGCTGGGGACTGATTGACTCAATAAAGGTAGAGAAGAGGAGGGTAGGGTAGGGAGCAAGTAGGAAGAGCCAAAAAAGGTTGATGGGAAAGGGTAGGAACACTGTAGGAGTGGGAGATGGAGAAGACTGGAGAACACGAAGAACCTCAACATAGCAGGCACCCTGCTGATCCAATTTTTGTGCATCTTTGAATTAAAGGGACAAAACCCCCCTGGACACTGATTCATGTTATGCCACAAGAACTTCTCTGCTATGATTGGCGATTGTATTATGTACTTCACTGAAGCATAGAATAGAATAACCTGTGCTTGATGGATGCTGCAAGCTCTCATGCAGAATTGTGCATTGTCAGTGTTAAAGAGATCCTCAGGAACAGGATTCTGCTTGCATTGGCAGAATGTATACTCAAATTGAAATGATACAGAGAAGATTAGCATAACCCTTCTGCAAGGATGAAATTCAAATCTGTGAAGCCTGTCTGTCTGTCTACTTTCTTTCTTATTTGGGACAGCTTTGATCAGACTTCAAAAGTCAGATGTCTCATAATGCTATTCTTTCAGCTCTTGATCCTTTTCTGTTTTTTTTAGCAATAAACTAATACAAATTTTAAAAAGAAGACAATAAAAAGAAAAAATAGGTACAGAAAAAAATAGAAAATAGAAAAAAATAGAAAGGAAAAATAAGAATATAGTAAAGAAAAAAATAAAAGAAATATATAAAGAAATGACTTCTCCCTTCATCACAAGTATAAACAATTTTAGTAACTTATCACCTTCTCTTAAAATACAACAAATGATCTCTTCTTCTCATAACCCTTCTCTTATTTTTAATCAAATCCTTAAAACCTCATCATTTCAGTCCTGATCAGCACAAGACCATTAAGGGTTACCAGAGATAACAATATATCTATTTCAACCTTGATCAAATAAACCAACTTTGCATTTTGACTTTTAACAATCTTGATCTTTAGTCCCTTCAAATAATGTCCTAGAACTTGATTTCTTTTCATTTTTTATTTGTCCCTTCTCAAAAATTCTTCAAAGCTTTAACAAACCTCTTTTGTAAATCCAATATAGGAAGATTATCTAGGTCACTCTCTTGGCTTGTTATTTGTACTGTATATCCCTTTTAATTATTAAGACATCAGCTGGTTTCTGTTGTATGTCCAATGCAGCATCTTTTCCCATATCATTCTTGTAGCCTGTCATTTTTAAATCCACTTTCAGATCAGTCTCAACCTTGTCCAGTAAAACTTTTTCCTCTTCCATAACATTTTTTAAAGCACAGTCTATCTATAGAGGCAGATACTTTTAAAATTAATTTCTGGGTCCATTGTTTGAAAATATCCTTCAGTATATCCAGTGTTAAAATATTTTGCTCCATTCTGTATTAATAAGTCACATTTAAGTGTTCTTCTCCTTTAATTGTAATATTTAGTTCCTTCTTGTCTCCTCTAATGTCCAACCTTCACAATCTCATCCGATCATGTTTTTTTAAAAAAATCAAAACAAAAGTATTTCCCCATGGGAAGGATTCTTATAATTAATTCCAAAATCTTAATTTCAAATCCATGTGGACCCTTAGTCCATTTGCAACTTTCCAAAATCAAAATTCTAACTACCCTTTCCCTTCAATCCTTAGTGAAAGTTCTTAATCCTTTTCTGGATGTACAAACTACTGAAAATGGTCCTCCAAATTACATTATGAATGAATGGATGTAAAATAATTTCAAAGGAAAGAGGAAGAAACATGAGGAATATATTTATCATTTTGGGAAACCCGACTATCTTAATTCCTGGTTAGGCTGTCATTTGGTCTGTAGAGTTTGAGCTTTATTCTCAAATAATGAAGGGCATGATGAGGAGACCAAATTGGCATTAGATTACCTGGGATGGTGACTTCTGGAAGCTATTTGCATGTACTGGAAGGCATTTGCATGTACTGAGAATTCCAAGTTTTGCTTGCAACAAAAGAGCAATCTGTTTGGTTAAATTACAAGAGTAATATTGCTACTGTTTTCAGTAGCAATAAGGCCAGATAGTCTAGCATACAGATCCTTCTATTCCTAGCAGCCATGAACCTCTTGCCTGTGCAGCCTTTCCTAGAACAAGAGAAATATATGAGAAGTTGCTAAGGTGATACAAACAAATTACAAAAATAAAGGCTGTATGACATCATTGCGCCTGAGCTTTTTAGTAACAAATTGCTTAGACATTTCTGGGAAAGGGGATGCATCTTCAAGAGTGGAAATGAGTTAAGAATTAGAAATAGGTCAGCCTGAAAATAACTACTTAAAAAGAATAGAGTGTACCACTATGTTTTAATTATCTAAATGCCTGACTTAGTAAATAGCTTTTTAAAAAGAAATATTAAGTCACATAAAAAACAGACATTTTATTATACTGGCCTTATGGCTGTAATAAATGTTTGAATTGATTTGATTCTTCATAATGTTTACAGTTATATCAGAGTGTATTTAACATTTATGAGGAATTAGATACATTTTGTTCATTTTATATATAGGAACTTAACATTGTAGAAGTATTGCATTAATAAAATGCAAATATACTTCAACACAGACTAATTTATGGCTAAGGAGAAAAGAATTAAAAATAATGGTAGAGTTGTAAAGTGTCTTGGTGTTACCTGTTCCGTTTCTCCAGAAAAAGTAGAATTTGGCATGAGATAAAAGTGATAAAAAAGATCAAATTATTTTCTCTTAGCATTTGGGCGGGGGGGGGGAGGGAGGGAAATACCTTGTGTGTTTCAGAGATTTTTTGCATTAAGCTAAACTGAATTGGCTTGCTTTCTCCTTTAAGCTAATTCATAACCTGAATTTCATCCCACTCCCAATCTAAACAGTTCCTCTCTTTTCAAATCTTTGTTTATACTGCATTTTTTTCTTGGAACTTTTACTGACTTTCAGATTTTCATTTTGCTTCCCTTCTATTCTTCATTCTTGAGGTCTTTTAGGGATATTTTCTGCCAATATTGTCAAATGGTTTGTTTCATAAGGATTAAGTATAGCTTTTGCTCTGTTACAAGCTTGCTAGTTGCATTGATTTATTAAATAATATGAATATACATTCCATAATCTCTGAAAAATCTTAAGTGCATTTTTGTAGGACAGGTTATGGAATCTGATTTCTAATGTTGGTACTGTGGACACAGTGATTTTTTAAAAATAATGATGAATATCAAACTGACTACTAATTACAGTAGTAAAGGATTGTATTATTTTACCTTCATTATCTTGGCCTTGCACTACTGTTGCCTACAGCTGCTGGAGGTGCAGCACATGGGTGGTTATCAGTGAAGCATAAACTCCGTGCTAACACTGGAATAAAAAGGCAGATGGCAGAGTGTGCTATTTATAGTGCATTCCAACCTGCCTCAGGCAAGTACCGCTGAAACGGTTACAAGAAATGCTGTCAGTTACTAAGGAGATGAAGCAACGCAGTTGAAAAGAAGTCTAGATTTCTGGTCTTAAGGTTTCTGAACATAGGAAAATAGCTTTGGGTATGCATGCTCTAAGTTCATTCTGGAGGAGGGAGCCACAACTCTCACTTTCTTTGCTGAAAATGAATTAAAATGAAGAATTCAGTATTTATTGTGGTACATGTAGGTCATGAATGGGTTCTGCACTTGTGTAGAATTTTCTCTTTTCTCTGGCTGTACAAGAGAGGACAAGAGGGATTCAGGACCCAGACCCCAGGGGATAGATTCCTTTTCTTCTGGACAAACTTCACCTGTTTCCTTGATACCTTTAATAACAACAACAACAACAACAACAACAACAATAGTAATAATAAGTTTCCTTGATACCTTTTCTAACAACAACAACAACAACAACATAGTGGCCCTGATTGATAATAGTCCATGATTCTCATTTTTCTATTGCACTGAAAGTATCTTCTCCCAGAAAGAACAGATCTGCTTTCTCTGTATAGAGACTAGACCTGCCTTCCTGCTCTTCACTTCCTTTGTCGAACCATATAGAGAATGTGAAGTTAACCTCTTTTCTCAATCAGACAGGCAGTATGTTTCAGCAACAAAGACATATATAGCCAAGTGGTATTACTTCCTTACCTTCACTGAACAACTTGGCTTCATTACCTGCACTATTCACCATACCCACATTAAAACTGAAGCAGAGTGGCCTTGCCCTGTCTTTTCTCCAAGCCACTGGCTCTTCCTGTGTATTGTCGTACTCAAAGTGTTCATTCACTCTGTGTGTATCCAGCAGTCATCTCTCCCATCTCACGCTGAAGCTTTTTGTTTGTATTGGTAATGCTCATATCCAGAACTTTTGACCAATGGGCAGTTGTGCCTGCCCTCCCTCTGCTCACCTGGCTTTTTGGTGGCTTCACTTATGAATGAATGTAGCATCCTTCATTTCAAGATACTGCAATCCACAGCCACAGTGTTGTGTCCTGACACATCTTTTCTTCCAAAATGTGTTCCACCTTTCCATCCAGTTCAGGCCATCATTCTTGACTTTTTTGGGGGGATGACACAAGACTTTTGAACCGATTGCTTCATACTGGGAGTGTCAGGAGAGAAATAGCCTTTTATTTGAAAGGGATGATCAACTGTTTCTTTATACTCAGGTTCCTAGGAAAGGTTTAGCCTCAGTGCCTTTCTGTATGGAGAGGTAATAAAGCATCTTTGACCTTTTTCAGGAAAGGTTATTCCACCAGGACCATTTCTACATCAGTGGCCCTTTTCAGTCATAATCTGTCTGGGACTAATGTTCTGAATTGCAACCTGATCCCATACTTTGCCTTTCAGTTATCACTGTTGACTTGACTTTCATGTCCCCAAAAATGATGCATTAGTAGAGATGTATTTTCTTCTCTAGAGAGCCAGTTTGGTGTAGTGGTTAAGGCATCAGGCTAGAAACCTGGAGATCCTGAGTTCTAGTACTGCTTTAGGCACAAAGCCAGCTGGGTGATCTTGGGCCAATCACGTTCACTCAGCCTTAGGAAAGAGACAATGGCAAACCATTTCTGAAAAACTTTGCCAAGAAAACTGCAGGGACTTGTCGAGGAAGTCTCTGAGAATTGGACATGATTGAATGGATTAAAAAAAAAAAATCTTCTCTGATGATGTTCCCATTCACCTCCAGGTTGCTGCTCACGTGTTGATTTGAATCAGAGAAACCACAATGAAGAACTAATTAACTGTAACTTTGAATCTGCAACTGGTCATTAGTGAATTCACACAAGCCCTCTTTCTCTCTTGGTGTTTCAACACTGTCAGTTTTCAGGCATCTGTCTTGGTTCCAAGAAATGGAGGAGATAATGGGAGCAGCACACAGCATATGGATTGTAATAATGGAGTGTGGTGCTTCCACCAACAAGCTAAGTTTAGAAGGTCTGAACAGAGCTCTGGGCAGGCATAGAATCCATTTGTGTGAATTCACAGATGACACTTGAAATACTACAGTAACTCTTTGTATGTTTATTACAGGAATTTGTATACTGCCCTATCTCAAGACTCCCAAGTAGTTTACAGCAAAAACTACAAAACAGTAAAATTATATAGGCATGCCTCTAGCTTCAGTTGATAAAAACAGCTACATCATAAATACCAATATAAAATAAAACCATTTTTTTTTCTCATGGATCCTATTTGTTCCCAGCCTTAGTGTGGGTTAGTTGAATTTGTACCTCTTCACCTGGGTGCTCAAAGTAAAATGTATGGTTCTCTCCCCAATTTTATTTTCTTTCAACCTGGTAGAGAAGTAAGACACCAAAGGATAGTTACTAATTCATGATTCCCTCCTGAGATTCAAGGCTGCACAGATATTTTAATCTAAGCCTCATCAATCACACTCCAGTTCTATTGTCCTCTGTGCTTTATTAAAACCCAGGAAGTGTAGATGGAAGCATCTAGCGTTAAATGTGTATATGGAGACCTTTTGTTGGATCATAGATTTTTCAGAATTCTTGGGAAGGACAGGTGTACAGAGAAAAAAAAATGCTGCATTTCACCCTGATTCCTCTCCTTTCTTTGGCAGTGAATATAGTGAAATAAATAAAAGTTTATATAATGATTTTCAAGGTCCTTATTGTAGACGAAAAGAAAGGAATAAAGATTAATTATTCCTAATTCAAGCAATGTTAAATGATGTTGTGCATGGTATCACTGAAATTCTTTTTAATATACTGCTTTTGTTCCTCCAACTGAACAAAATCACGAAGTATAGGAATGTTTTAAATAGTCAAAATGCCAGTATTAATTCAACTTTAATTTGTTTTATTCTTCGCTGTTAAATATTTTTAAACATGTTGACTAACAAGCTGTTGGCTGCATTTTAAAACCTACACTCTGTAAATGCCATAATTTTGTAATAAGTATCTTGAATTTTGTTTTTAACCATGAAACAACTTGTACATTTATTCTGACAATGCATTTATATGTTGACATTGTCAAAAATAGAGTGCACATTATCATTATATTCACATTTTATAATTGATTATGGCTTTCTGGACTGCAGAACTTCTCAAAACGAAATGAGAGCAGAATGTATTCTACTAATTAGCATATTGTAAAGTTCAATTTCATTAGTTTTGACTAAGGGATTTATGCCATCTGTGGACTTTTTATAATATTTGTTTCAGAAAGTATATAAAACTTGAAGTAAAGCAGAGATTTCTGCAGACTTGTTGGTTTCCATTTGTTGTATTATGCCTTTTTATATTACGGGGCTATTATGTGGGAAGATCTGGCAGCTTTCAGAAGCCCTACTACGCCACAAATCATTGGATGTGAGACCCTGTTGTGGTGGTTAGGTTTTAAGGAACGGTTGGAATTGCTGCTGCTGCTGCTGCTGCTGCACTGGCCTTCCTGCTGCTCAGGGACTTCTCTGTCCTGCTCGATTCCATTGTGGGATTGGCCGTGGAGTCTTCTAGACTCCATTGGGAGGCTTCATCCTGCCTTCCTATACAGTAGAGTATGAAATAGCTCAGGAGTTTCTGAAGTGGCAGTCATGGACCTGACCCAGATCATTGCGGGCCAACACAGACAGGTGGTCATTGATCCTGGGGGGTTCTCTAGTTTACTGAAGAGTAAACTCTGGGGAGGGGTTGGGCTGAGAGAGAGTCACTGGCCCAAAGTCACCCAGCCGGCTTTCATGCCTAAGGGCGGCCTAAAGCTCACAGTCTCCTGATTTCTAGGCCAGCACCTTAACCAGTACTACAAACTGGTTCTCTATCCTGGTTCTACCCTGAATCTATCCTGGTTCTTCTTGATCTCTTAACAGCTTTTAGTACCATTGATCATAGTAACCTTCTGGACTGAAAGGAAGGATTGGGAACGGGAGACATTATGCTGCAGTGGTTCACCTGTGGTTCGCCTTTATGCTCCATGGTTGTTTTCAGTCAGTACTGATGGGCGGGAAGAGAGGCCAGTGATCTTTCCTCTCCTATTTAACATCCACAGAAAGCTGCTGGACAAGGCACAGTATACCAATAGCATGGTATATGGGTATTTTGTGATTAAACACATCAACCAGGGGAATCATTTTGTGAAAATACTCTCAAAATTCCAAATGTATCCACTGGCTCAGTAAAGCAATAGATATGTAATTAGGATCATTCTTGAAAACAATGAAAATAGACAACAGGAACAACTGAGGCTAAGGAAGAAGTTTTGTGTGCAGTCTTCATCCTCAGATCTCTCATTAGCTGGTGTGTGAAGCAGCAAGCCAAAACAGGCTTTTGTTATTGCATTCATGATTTGGGTGACAGTTGTCCTTCTCTACACTGGAAGTTTGCAAAGCAACTGAATGAGGTTCTGGTGTGAAGCTACTTCTTAGATGAATCCATGTCCATAATTGATAATTGCTATGACTGAAGAGTAGAAGTGATTAAATCAGACTGAAACTTAGACTGGCAATATATCTAGATTCAGGTTGCTTTAATTATATATTAAAATATTTATAGTTTTTGCAAGAGACTATTGATTTTGATGCTTTCTTAGTACATGTATGCTTTTCCTGGAATCATAGTAAATAGTTGAACCTAAAAATGACATGTGCTATCTCAAATTGTCCTTGAGCATTTTTTTTTAATAGTGACCCTCTTTATTTTGAAATGTTTGCCTTTTCATGCCTTGTTCATAATCGCCTGATAACTCAAACTAATGCTTCATATTTTAAATTAATATTTTGCTTCCTAGTACCATTGCATTTTTGAAATTGGCAAGATGGTTTTCTTTCTCAAATTTCAAGATAATTCAGCAATCTAACTCTCTTGTGGTAGATTAAGATGCATTGATACTAGAAACAACTGGCAATGTATGCTGATAAATTAGTTGCTCCAGAAATATATCCTGTATATTAAAAGGAAAAAAGTCTACTTATGAATAATTAATAATAGAAACATATATAGCTTTACAGCTTCTATTAACAATGTATTAATCAGCTATGGTAATTTTCTGCTAGTTCTGACTCAAGAAGGAATTATTTTTAATAATTTACCAAAAGCAGCTTCTTCCAGGGTATGTCACATAATGGCAAAAGCAATGCTTTTTATTTTGTAAGTGTAAGAAGTGAACATTTATTCAGTTTGTATACATTATAAAGTAGAATAATAATTTGGATCCCATCTTGCTCTGGTTGTCAACATATTTTAAAGGTAGGAATATGGTGGTTATAAAATTTGCTGAGCATGTGATTTATGTTGTAATAGTTATGTTCTGCTACCCAAATTTAACATGGTTTGGATTTGCTATCTTTCCCTTCTTTTTCCAGGAATCTTCCCAGGAGAGTGTCATTACACGAGATATTCATCGTACATTTCCAGCACATGAATATTTTAAAGATGCTGGAGGAGATGGACAGGATTCTCTATATAAGATTTGTAAGGTATGGCTGGTCAAATATCTTGGAGTTTTGTTAAGAAGTTACACAAGTATGTTGCATACATTTTCCTAATTTATATGCCATACGATATTACAGTATTGTGACATCAGAGTAGATTGGTTTTCCAACCTAACAGTAACTGGAAACAACCCAGACATCACTAGCATCTTGCAGTATGGATTAGTTGGAGAGACCCTGATACAGAATTGTTACATTTGTTACATTAAAATGCAGTGGTGTGTCTTACACTTTGAATGAATCTTTTACCCATGCATTATTTTGTATCATCATGCATTGGTGATGTCATGAGTAAGGATGGCGAGCAGGGGGCTCCCTTCCAGACTGTTAAGCGCATGCGTAGCACTGAGGAATTGGTGAGCCATTCCAAGAGGCACAGATTGGGACCGCCTTAACCTGCGGGGTTTATATGGATGGGTTTTTCCCACGCTTGTTCAGTTTGTTAGGATTACTGTTATGTATTAGCAAATAAACATTAGAGAACAGTTCCCTGTCTCAGAGTGTTTCCTGGGAGTCAGGACAGGTCATTTGGAAAATATTAGTTCACTGAGTTATACAGATCTTTCAAATGTTGACACATTTAATATCACCACCAATCTTGTCAGAAAAGTCTTTAAGTATTGGGAAGCAGTTAGCTTCATGGTGGCAGATACAAGTTTTCCAAAATTTGAATTTTATCTTTAGCAACAAATACTGTCACCTGTTTTCCTTGAAGTGGCAGGCTCACTTCATTCATTTTCAAGGAAATGTCTGCTAAATACCCAAGTCTGAGTAACCATAGTTTGTCTGTCAGTTGTTCTTTTAAGTAAAAATGGTTTTCCATGAAAAAAGCAGCTAGTTCAGCTCGCAACTCAACTGCACAAGTACTTTTCCTCAAGACAACCATTGTACTGTGGTATGCAGCAGAAGTGCACTATGTGTACTTCCCATTTCATCACACAGAACATTAAAAAGATGTGTACTCAAGGATCAGGATTTAATAAAATTAATAATTTTTACTGCTTCATTAAAGACATTCTTAAATGAAACTTGCTTTTTTGTTTTTTACTTTGAGTGCATGGTATACAGTGACTACTAGTCTGCCTTGTTTTATACTATGGTGCAGGCAGTTTTATCTACCATTGCTGAGGTACCATTGGTGCAAATGTCAACACAGTTGTTCCAGGATAAACCATGAGATGCAAAAAAGTTATTCAATACTTTGAATATTTCAGCACCACTTGTTTTTGTTGCTAAGTATTCACATGAATACAGGGACGCGGTGGCACTGCGGGTTAAACCGCTGAGCTGTCGATCGGAAGGTCGGCGGTTCGAAACCGCGCGGCGGGGTGAGCTCCTGTTGTTAATCCCAGCTCCTGCTCACCTAGCAGTTCGAAAACATGCAAATGTGAGTAGATCAATAGGTACCGCTTCGGCGGGAAGGTAACGGCGTTCCGAGTCGTCATGCTGGCCACATGACCCGGAAGTGTCTATGACAACGCCGGCTCCAAGACTTAGAAACGGAGATGAGCACCGCCCCCTAGAGTCGGATTCGACTGGACTTTACGTCAAGGGAAACCTTTACCTTTACCTTATTCACATGAAAGAAGATCTTTAGTGATTAGTTGATGCCGATACCAGACATATACAAGCAAAACAAGTCCACCATGTCTATAGATTCACCCATTTGTAAAGCAAAAGTACAATTCTGCGGATGAGATTTTAACTCCGTCTTCATGGCTGCAGCTAAATCTTTAATTCAATGAGTACTTGTATTGTTGGCAAGTGGCACTGCCGTGATTTCTTTTAGTGACTTTTCCTCCAGTGAGCATTCAGCAATGTCAATTGTACGAGACTTGACCTTGTAGAGGTCCACAGACCACACTTTGAAAACAACTTCTCTAATCTAAGAGGGAAGCACATGAGGGCCAGATGCTAGAAGAACCATAAACTGTTAATCAGGACAGAAAGGAGTCTACTGCTGTGGCGCAGGGGCCAATGTCAATTTAGAAAGGGAATCAAAAATTCTCTTCATTAATGAATACTCCTAAGTGCCCAGCACCTTTCTAGGAAGGATGCTGGTTGAACTTTGCCTAAGGGGCTGGCAAATGGAATCTTCCTTCTTGAAAGTATGATAGGGGATCTGTAATGTTGCCTTTTGCCCATCATATAAAATTATTTATTTTCTGTGTTTTAGTATGCTGTGAAATTATATTGGTGACCTGGTGTCTTGGTTGCATGTGTAGTACAGATACTTTTCCCCTGGGGAACCAAAATAATTGGTAGAAAGTAATGATTTTAAGCTGTGGCTGAAACAAACAGTCTAATTTGGGGCCTGTTGTTCACATTCACAAGTTAGCAATTTCTGTTCATCAGATAAAACTTATTGTGATTATATTTGAGAGACCTCAATATTTTTTAGTAGATTGTATATGCTAGTTTGTTGATAATTTGTCAAAAAGGCAAAAGTGAAGCTGTTCTAACCTATTTGGGAACAGCTTTGGCTTACTTCATAAAAGAAGACAAATGGAATGATAACCCTTTGAGTATCAGCCATATTCTGCTTTCCATTTTGTCCCTTAATCCAACCCTCGCCCACCAAACCCCAAGGCCAATTCAGCCTGGTCACAACAAAACTGGTCACTACACCCCTGATTCCTGCATCTTCTGTGTGTCTAAAAAGAATACAACTGAAACTGCCAAAAAGATTGCCCAGTATTTCTCAACCTTAATGTATGGACTTCAACTCCCAGAATTCCCCAGCCAGCATAGCTTTCTGGAGTTGAAGTCCACACACCTTCTAGCTGCCAAGGTTGAAAAACACTGCTTTAACCACTTATTCCTGTTGGCACACCATGACACTGTTGAGCTATAAAATAATTGCCAAGAAGTCTCTGCACAAGTATAGTCATTTTTCACTTTAAGAAAATGTGTAACTCTAGGAATTTAATATAAATATTAAGCATTTATTCCTCTAATTATTTTGTTTTGTTTTCAGTAAAGTTTTTGCAGACTTGTTATGTTCTATATCAGGGGTGCACAATTATTTTTCAGGCCAAAAGACATAGCAGGCCTTTGGATGACTTTCTGGAGTCCATGATACTCCAAAGAGGCAGCATCAGGATAATGAAGTAGATTGGGCTAAAATATATTTACCTGAATTAACATTTAATAAAATGGAGCTACTAAGATGATTCCTCCCTATATATTTGTTTACTCATTCTCATTTACAATGAAAATTGCAATTTGGCAGCAACATTCTGAGGAGCTTTGAGTTGCCTTGTGCAATAGCATTCTAGATAGTTATTGTGAATTTCTGTCATGTTTTTTAACCTTAGAAAAGAAAGACACAAAACAATGGAAAGAGGGTCTAATTCATTCTGTTGCTCTCGCTTTCTCATGTAAATTGCCATAAAATAGAAGAATATCACAAATATCATCCTTGTTAATAATTAAGATCAGTGAAAACTTGGCTATTTAAGGAATAAATAAATCAGGAATTGATACTGAGGATGTCTGCACTTAGGATGCTTTTGGTGCTGCTAATGATGTTACTGTGATTTTGTAGTGATGTTCATTAATACAATATGCATTGTATAATTTAATGTATACTGCTTTTTAAGCCATCTAGATTTTTTTTTTACTGAAATAGTAGGAAGGCACATGCAGTAAATAAAAAAACAAAACCACATCTTTTCAGAAAGACAGAACACCCTCATTAAGAATGATTGCACTTCATTCTTTGCAAAATTTCAGTGATCTCAAAAGTCCATGGTAGAAGAAAGGTGGTAGTAATTTGGTGAGTAAACACAAAGAAGACAGGATATAAATGTACGTATAAATAAATCTGGTATCTTGTAAAACGTGACTAAAAAAGTGACGATTCCTGAAAAAAATCACCAAAGACATTTTATGCTTCTATGTGGAGATACAATGTCTACTTATTGGCTGATTTCTCTCTCTCTCTTTTGGTATTGTATACTGTTGGACTCCCAAAAAGACTGCCAGGTTTACAAATGTAACCCCCCAAAATCATAACTATAATAAAGCATCCACCATCACAGTGTCCATTAACTAGCAGCAACTTCGTGGTTAAAATGACAGATTAAAAGCTCTGTGAAACAGCTGTGGCTTCACTGCCTGCCTAAATATCATCAGGGAGGATGCCATCTGGATGTCTGAGAATAGGCTATTCCACAGGGAGGGAGCCATAGTAAAACAGCATTGTCTGCTGGCTCACATCCCTAATCAGGAGGAACAGACCAGATAAATCAGTTTTACCTGGAGAAGATGGATCTGGAGATACCTGGGATTATTAGGCTAATACCTGCATTTCAAATTGGAAACCTATTGATAGTTCAGCATCTGCAGAATCAACCTTATGTGACTATGGCAACTGTAGCTTCCAGGTCGTTTTTAAATGTAGACTCATGTAGAATACATTGTAGTAGTATATCCTAGAGGTGATGAGGCAATGAATTATTGTTGCCAGGACCTCCCACTCTAGGAAAGGCTGCAACTGGTTCAGTAGCCAAAGCAGAGCAAAGGCCACAGCTTTTCTTATCAAGCAAGAACTTGAATCTGGGAAGATTGGCAATTGTAGTTTTGACGTACACGGAAGAGTTCTGCCAGAGTATTTTTTTAAAAAATGTAAGTAGTTTTTTAAAATGCATTAACATTAATGCTAATATTAACACTAAAAATTGGTTAACAGCTAAATGTCTGGTAAAAGACAAGCATCTTTACAGATTTTCTAAATGCCAAGTACATGATGAACAAACTCCTGAAGGAATGCATTTCATAGCCTGTGTGCCAAAAAAGACAAGTCTTTGAGAGGGGGGGCATCTTCAAAAGGGCCTCCCCTGGTTGGTTTCAAAGGTGCTATTGTTTTTTAATTGACCTTTGTATTTTGTTTATTGATTGTGTTTTAATTTATTTGTTTTAATTATGTGAGCCACCTAGAGTCACAAATGTGAGATGGGTGGCCATGCAATTGAATGAATGAATGAATAAATAAATTCCTTTGATAATTGGACTCTAAGCTGTTCAGGGCATTACAGATTAGTATCATTACCTTGGATCAGTTAGCCAGTGGCAACCAATGCAGATTTTTCATTATAGGCCTTGTATGATCCTTGCACTTTGCACAAAGTATTCTTTTCAGGAGTAGCCCCCACATATAGTGCTTTATAGCAACCAAGATGGGACATAACCAAGTTGTCATAAGTGCTGCCAAATTCAGCCTACTTAAAAAACAGAAGTACAGGTAGTCCTTGACGTATTATGGCAATTTGGACTGGAATTTCTGTTGCTAAGCGATGCGGTCATAAAGTGCAACTGGATCGCTTAGCCACTGCAATCCCTGCAGTCCTGGTTGCCATTGTTAACCGAATGCCACGGTCATTAGGCGAGGCAACTTCCTGCTGGTTTCCCACTACCAAAGTCAGTGGGGGAGCCAGCAGGAAGTTGCAAGCCCCAGGCCGGCAGGCAGGTAAATGGCTACTGCCAGGTGGGGAGGGAGCAAGAGGGTTTGCAGGGGTGTGGAGGAGGGTTGGGAAGGGTGCGAGGGGGTGCATGAGAGGCATGACGCCATGGGAAGTGTGTGGGGAGGGTGTGAGGGAGGCATGGGGAGGGTGTGAGGGGGTGCGCGAGAGGCATGGCGTGGGTTGGAGAGGGTGCATGAGGGTGCAAGGGGGTGTGCAAGAGGGAGAGTGCATGAGGGTGTGATGGGGTGCATGAGGGTGCAAGGGTGGCCTGGTGAGGCTTGGGGGTGTGCGGGAGGGTGCATGGGGATGAGCAAGGGTACAAGTGAGGTGTGGTGAGGGTCGGGGAGGGTGCGCGGGGATTGCAAATGGCAATTATGTGATTGCAGGGTGCTGCAATCAGTCGTGTGAATGGGTTGCCAAGCACCCAAATTGCGATCACGTGACAATGGGGGTTCTGGGATGGCTTGAACTCCAAGGATCGGTTGTGACCACCATTTATTCAGTGCCGTTGTAACTTCGAATGGTCACTGAATGAATGGTCGTAGGTCGAGGACTACCTGTAGCTGCACTTCAGGCATATTTGTTGAAACACTACTTTTCATGGTTGCCATAGTAAACCTACTCATAGCTGAGATCAAGCAGCATTTGTATATATCAAATTACTTAATAGGCACATATCACTACTGATGATAGGGTAGTCCTTTATATTACCCTAATGGAATTAAGAGCTTTAAAGACCTGTACTTCTGTTTTTTAAGTAGGCTGAATTTGGCAGCACTTATGACAACTTGGTTATGTCCCATCTTGGTTGCTATAAAGCACTATATGTGGGGGCTACTCCTGAAAAGAATACTTTGTGCAAAGTGCAAGGATCATACAAGGCCAATAATGAAAAATCTGCATTGGTTGCCACTGGCTAACTGAATGCAGTTCAAGGTGATGATACTAATGTCATGAGTAAGGATGGCGAGCAGGGGGCTCCCATCCAGACTGTTAAGCGCATGCGTAGCACTGAGGAATTAGGTAGCCATTCAAAGAGACACAGATCGGGCCCGCCTTAACCTTTGGGGTTTCTATGGCTGGGTTTTTCCCACGCTTCTTCAGTTTGTTAGGATTCCTGTTATGTACAAGCAATAAAACATTAGAGACCAGTTCCTTGTCTCAGTGTGTTTCCTGGCAGTTAGGACAACTAATCTGTAATGCCCTGAACAGCTTAGAGTCCAATTATCAAAGGAATTTGTTTGTTTGTTTGTTTGTTTGTTTGTTTGTTTATTCCTTCCTTCCTTCATTCATTCATTCAATTGTATGGCCACCCATCTCACATTTGTGACTCGAGGTGGCTCACATAATTAAAACAAATAAATTAAAAAACAATCAATAAACCTTAATGGAATAAAGAGCTTTAAAGACCTCAACTTTTCAGAAGAAGAAATAAAAACAAAATGAAAATAGTGGCCTTTGCTAAAAGGCCAAAAATGCATAGATAACTCATACTGAGCACTTAAGACAAGTTAAAAGGATGGGTACTTGGAAGAAATTAGTTTTGCTACTATAGGCTCATGAAAAGCTCATTTGGAATGTGCTACTAAATCTGCCTAGTGGTGTAAATTATTTTGCACAGTAGAGGTCCGTTACATGTCTGCTTTAAAGGAATTTCAGGCAAAAATTGTGGCTCAGTTATTTTATGGCTTTCAGCTATGTTAATGTAAGAACATTAAACCAATTTTAAAAAAGAGTGAAAGGGTTGAGATGAAGAGAAATGCAGAACAAGTCATGATTGCATGGACTAGATGAGGTTCTCAGAAAGAGATGAGGAATTTAAAAAACAAAAGGCACTATATTTTGAATACCATGAGAAGGAAAATTCATAGTGTATCCAGGTGGCTTTTTCAAAATGTGTACCTTGGTTTGGCCATGATCAGTGGCTTATAATTTATTAGTATGATATGCTTGTTTGTAAAACAAACCAGCAAACAAACAAACAAAAAACCCTGTTACTGAGAATGCTATTTTGTTATGTGTAAGTCACAAATGCTGCTTTTTTGTGGGTTCTGTGCATCTCAGGGTTTCTCATGAATATTCAGAGCACTGCCAGAATGTTCTAGAGCTAGGTGTGTTGGCAGGATTTAGTGCTGTCACATCTGCTTTAACCCAGTGGAGACACCTCCCACCCCCACCATCACAATGAATTGCAAGGTGTACTATGGATTCTATTAAGATGAATTGTTTTGGCTTCCTCATCCTGAGGTTTTCCAAGCTCATTCTGCCTTAGTAAAGGCTATTTCCTTAGCACTTGTCAGAATTATTCTACTCCCTGACATCAGTAGGGGTGCCAACTGATTGCAGTCCTCCACCTTTGCCAGATATTGTTTAGATGCCAGGTTTGATTTGATTTCTGGGTCTTTAGATCACATCCTCAAAGTGCAGTGTATGTATTTATGGTGCGGGTAGGGTGTAGTACTGGTGGTTTCATATGCTTTTATTAAGCCTGAGTTGAATTTTAGGAGATAGAATTGAATTCCATCTCCTAAAAGGGAGTTAAAAGCTGACTTCCTTCAGTGTATTTGTGGCTGTTTCAAGTGATTGATTGATGCTAGAAATGAATGACAAAATGGTATGCTTTTAAAATGTTGTAATTATACCATGGAATGTACATGCACACAGTGAATTTTTGCTTAGAGCAAAATTCCAGATTGCGTAGGAAAATGGCTTTGAAACTTTTATATTCAGATTAGCATTTACCACCCTTATGGCAGAACTTAAGAAAAGCAAGTCAGGCTCATGGGGAGCCATGTCACTGCAATTGTGACCATGAAATTTAATAATTCACTATTACAATCAAATATGCTTTTTAATTTCAGGCATATTCAGTGTATGATGAAGAAATTGGTTATTGTCAGGGTCATTCCTTTCTTGCTGCTGTTCTTCTGCTGCATGTGAGTACGTTACAAAAACAGCATTGTTGTTTAATCAGACAAGCAGGTGAAATGTTTGTTTCCACCTTTCCAATTTCTAATTGTACATTTCCCTTCCTATTTAATCTCATATTGGCATTTAGAAGAGTAGGTGGATGCTATTGACTGGAGTAAAGTACATGACAAATTTAGTCCTTTGAGCAGATGTCTTTAACATCTCCCTACTTATTTTCCCTTGAGCCATTATGACAAACTTTTAGTTAGGCTTGAGTATATACAAAAAGCTTATATGCCAGAGAAGGCTTTCTACCTGTTAATCCAGGAGTGGCCATCGCTGGCTTGTTCACAACTTGAGGTGAAAGACTTCTTCTCATTCTTTTTACGTGAGGTTGTTTGCTTGTTTGTTTGTTTAAGCATGCAAGTAGATAATCCTGTCTTGACTTGAAATTTGTAGATGGCTCCAGATAAAGGAAATTTGCCAGATCATTAGGGGAGCAGGCTTTCAACTTTCCCTTGAGAAGAGAGGGCTAAGCATATTAAACACAATATTTGCCTCCCAATGCAAAGGAGAATTCCCGAAATCCAAACACAGTTGCAGACCCTAGGGGGAAAAAGATGGCTTGGTCTTTGCTCTTTGATAAATTACAAAATTAGCAACATACCATTTAAAAAAATTAATAGTTTTGATTAGTGGTTGATTAGGCTTTCACTTGGGAGAGGTTTTATTTTGTTCTATCCCTAAATATTAGAGCTTTTGCAAAAAAACACATTTATAAGAACTCACTGAATACATGGAAGACCCATGATCTTCTATGTTCTTAAATTCATACCCGCTTTAGAAATTCCAGTCAGTTCCACACACAGTCAACAGGAACAAAAGAGGTATATTTTTAATTCCTGATTGAAAATTATTTGAATGCATATTTTACTTTTTTTCTTTTTGCATACTTATTGCATAAAGACATCTACAAAGGAAGGGTTCTAGGAGGTCACTTTATGTTTATGGTCTCCATGCAGATGCCTGAAGAACAAGCTTTTTGTGTCCTAGTGAAGATCATGTATGACTATGGCCTACGGGACCTCTATAAAAACAATTTGGAAGGTTTGCGAAGAAAATTTTACCAGCTGGAGAAACTTACACAGGTATTACCTGGAATTCATCTTTGTTTTAGAAAAATACTATACTAAAAGAAAGGGAATAAGGAATATATCCTACTATAGCTACATAGGATGTGGTACGCTCAATTGTCCATGACAATTGAGGCATTGATAATAAATGTGCATTCCGTATATAATATATATACATTCTGCACAAAATGATTTTAAAACTACCTTAATTTTGTACCAAACATTATCTTCATGTTTTGTATCAAAGTATTTATTCTATAAATATTTCCTAACATCTTCGATTCTTTTCATGCTTTATTGGCTTAAAATACAGCAGAAGGATAAGCATATAGAAAACAATGCAGACTGATTTAGTTTCAGATAGTACATTTAACATTTTGGAGAGGAGAAGTTGTATTCATCTTCGTCTTTCACTTTTCTCTGTAGGAGCAGCTGCCTGATTTGTATAACCATTTTGTGGAACAGAATCTTGAAGCTCATATGTATGCCTCCCAGTGGTTTCTCACTCTCTTCACTGCCAAGTTTCCACTTTGTATGGTCTTCCACATAATTGATTTACTGCTTTGTGAGGTAAAATCACCTTCTATCTATAAAGAAGCTTGCTTTGCATGAAATGAATTGTAATTTTTCTTGGGCTTATAGTTACAAGGATGACTGCTTCTTTTATTAGATGGAGATGCACTGCCTCTTGTACCTCATTCTTTTCTCTTATTTTAGTGTGAGATGCTCTTCCACCAATATTTCTGTCATCATCTTTATTTTTAAGGTGTATTTGAGTAAATTCTTCTGATGTCTCTGTTTAGATAATGGAACGATTTATAGAACTTCAGGCATTCACTTATTATAAAAATGGTTTCAATGTCTGAGGTAACTCCTGATTGTTAATAGAGAATAGTTAAAAGTACAAAAGTTGATTTTAAAAAAAATTATTAGGTTTATTTTAGAAAGTCAAACTCCGTACTATTCATTTTGCCTTTGAAAATTCAGTTCGTCTCTTAATCTTTAAAATGGGAAGAATTATAGGCCTGGTTCAAAATCAATAACAACACATGACTTTGCTTCAGATATTCATTTCAGATATAAGGGGAAATGATTTTGCTATTGCTCATGATTTTTAACAAACTTCAAAAACCTTTAATGAACTGATTAACAGTATTTTATCTGTTGTATTAAAAAAAAGGATATCAAGGACAGAACAAAATAGGATTTGACTTGATTTGTTAACAAGTTATATTTTTGTGCAAAGTCCAGTTTTGTGCTTTTGTGCAAAGTCCAGCTAAACAAATACCATGGTTTGCTACAAATGCATGTTGTAAATACCTTCCTACAAAACCGACTGCCCTTACAATTCTTCCAAGTTGCCTAGGAAGGCAGTTCTCACATTTTGGATAGCACCTATTCTTAACCACAGACAGGTTCAGATTTTTAAATATAAAAGGGAGAGGCTCTGGGTAATTGGTTCTACTCTTCCACTGTAATTACTGTTTTTTCTAACATTTTTTAAAAATACTTTTTATTAAAAGATTTTACATGAATAATAAGAAATACATTCAAAGAAAGAGAAGAAAAGAAAAAAATATAGCAGAGTAAGTGTGAAAAAGAAAAAAGAAAAAAAAGAAGATAGAAAAAAAAGAAAATAAAAAGACAGAATGCATGAAAGCATAAAAGCATGAAAAAAATATCTATATATCTCTATCTCTATATCTAAAGAAATGGCTTTCGATATCCCTCTCAGCAGTTATACATACAATTCTAATCAAACCACTCTCTCCAATTTCATCATGATTCCCTTTTTTCTATAACCTATTCTTTCTAATCATCAAAACCATAAGTCACAAAATCGTTTTCTTTCTCAAGCAAAAAGTCCATAAGGAGTTTCCAGTCATTGATGAATGTCAGTGATGACCTTTCTCTAATCAAAGAAGTCAATTTGTCCATCTCAGCAAGTTCTGTCAATTTCACCAACCATTCCTCCATGGATAGTATTGACTCTTTCCATCTTTGTGCATGTAGTAATCTAGCCGCAGTAATCATATATTGAAATAATCTTCTATGGCTCTTTGCTAACTGTTTATCCATCAATTCTAAAAGGAAAAGTTCTGGCTTCAATTGAATATTAACCTTTAAAATCCTCTGTATCAGTGTATGTATTTGAATCCATTTTTTTAAGCTTTTTACATGTCCACCATGCATGATAGCGTCCCTTCATGTTGTTCACATTTCCAATGTACATTTGACATACTTTTATACATTTTAGGTAATTTCTCTGGTGTCATGTACCAACGATATATAATTTTATAAAAATGCTCTTTAAGATCATAACATAATGTAAATTTCAATCCTTTTAACCACATATTTTCCCATTGATCCATCTGTATATTATAACCAGAATTCTTACCCACTTCTTCATACATTCTTTAATCTGTCCTTCCTCTGTTTCAAATTTCAACAAAAGTTTGTACATTTTAGCAATTACATGTTCATCATTGGTACACAATGGTACTTCAAATTCTGGCTTACTTTGCTCCATACCATAAGTCTTTTTATCAATTTTAAATCTTTCTGATAACTGGAAATGGGAAAACCATTGACAACTATATACTTCTGCCATTAGTTGCTCCCTTGATTTAATCTTTTATTCCCCTTGATGGTTTTTGAATGTTTTTTCTAACGTTCATTTGGAGTCTACCTTACTCCAAATAAATGTAACTTGAAGCCTAATGGTTTATTATTATTTAATAATAATTGTGCCCTGCATTATGGATTGATATTGTACACATGGTATCATAATTTATTTGTCATCTCAGAGCTATACATTCCCAGTATCCTTCTTTGTCTCTTCACTGGATATAATTTCTACATTGCTCTTTTCTGAAACTATTACAGTTTGGCTGTGTCCTTCCTAAAGTGTGGTGCCTAGAACCGGGCACACTAACTTTGGCTATCACCATAGTTTTGAAAACTATTTCTGGTGATGCAGCCTAAAACTGCATTTATTTTTTCTTTTCTTATTGTGCATCACCACTTTGTTAAACCATATTCAATTTGCAAGCAGTCTAAGATCTTTTTCACAGATATCATTAGCAAGCTAAGTACCTCCTGTTGTCTACATTTATGTTTGGTTTCTGCTTTGTAAATGGAGACTTTTGTATTTGTCTATTTAATTTTGGTATTATTTTCAGTCCTCAAATCATATCAAAATTGCTTTGAATTTGTATTTGTCCTCTAAAGTATTATCCCACCCATTATATGTGATTTACACATTTATCAAATGTGTAGAACACATTTTGGATGGGATGGGATAACTAATCCGCTAGTTATCCCAACCATCTCCTCATCCAAGTCATTAATAAAATGTTGAACAGGATAAGGATTGAACTTTATGGCAACCCACTTCAGTTTGATGAGGAATCACTGATGATCACACTGTGTTTGGTTTTTGAACCAGCAATTTACCTGCTAGTGATGCCATCCACCCCCTACTTGCTTGCTTGCTGATGAAAATGTCATGGACTACTTTGTGAAATGCTCTGCTGAAATCAATGTATATTATGTCTTCAGTATTGTCATAGTCTATTAAGGAAGCTACTCAATCAAAGAATGAGATAAGGTTAGTCTGGCTAGACTTGATCTTGACAGAATCACTGTTAATTGTTACATTGTTTTCAAGGTGTGTTGAGAGCTACAAGGACCAGAATCAGATGGAAAGCATCTGAGACCATTCACGCCTCTCTCTCTCTCCCTCTGTGTATATATATGTGTGTGTGTGTATGTGTGTACATGTATGTCTATGTATAAACGTCACACACATACACACACACAGCTGTTGTGAGATTCCAGCCAGCCTCTGACTCAGAAAACAAAACTCTTTCTGAGTCAGAGAGGGAAATAGAAACTTACCGGGCTGAAACCAGGAAAGCAAAACACAGAGATGAGTCAGCAGCGCAGGAAGAGTCACAGACGCTGATTGGCCAGTCTTCGGAGGAGGATTTGAATCCTCCAATCAGCATGCGCCAACGTCGGGCAGAAAAGCATGTGAAAGGGAAGGCAGCCCAATTGGCTGCTGATGTCCTGACTCCCAGGAAACACTCTGAGACAAGGAACTGTTCTCTAATGTTTATTGCTAGTACATAACAGTAATCCTAACAAACTGAACAAGCGTGGGAAAACCCAGCCATATAAACCCCGCAGGTTAAGGCGGTCCCAATCTGTGCCTCTTGGAATGGCTCACCAATTCCTCAGTGCTACGCATGCGCTTAACAGTCTGGAAGGGAGACCCCTGCTCGCCATCCTTACTCATGACAGCTGAAGGGAATAGGCACACAAAGGATCAGCATAAGAGGCAGACACATGAAGAGCAAGCTGCCAGAGACAACCGATCCTTCGAGCTTGCAGTTCCTGCAGAAGAGTCCCTACCTACGTCGGAAACAGCATCTGTTACTGGAGAGGAATCAGCGCCAGTGTTTCCCATCGGAGATGACTTGGATCCTGCTTCCGCTGCCACCGAGAATCTTCTCCTCACCGGACCCAGCAACCTCAGTCTTGCATCCAGCTTCGGTCCTCTACGTCCACTTTGTGCGTGTTCCAGGCGCGCTTCCAGTCTTGCTTCGAGCTTCCAGCCGTGTCCAGAGTCTCCAGTCCAGTCTCATCATGCTTCAAGTCTGCAGCCTTGCCTCGAGTCTCCAGTCTTACCACACTTCTAGCTCCCAGCCTTGTCCGAAGTCTGCAGTACAGCTTCGTTGTGCCTTCGATCTCCAGCCTTGCCTTGAAACTTCAGCCGTCTTGCCGTGCCCGGGTTGCACAACATTGTTCTGGAGTTTCACACCTATCTTCTTGGGAACCAGGTTTGCAACCTTGTCTAGAACCTGTGGTCCAGTCCTGTCGTGTCTCGAGTTCCTTGCCTAGTCCAGAACTTCCAGTCCAGTTTTGTCGTGTGCCTAGCTTCCAGTTTCGCCAGGAATCTTCAGCTGAGTCCAGCCTTGCTTCGAGTCTCTAGTCCAGAGTATTCAGCCCAGCCCGGTAGCTCCAACCGAGTCCAGTCTTGCTTTGAGTTCTCAGCCTTGCTCTGAGTCTCTAGTCCAGAGTATCCAGCCCAGCCCAGTGTCTCCAGTCGAGTCTAGTCTTGCTTAGTCTTCCCAGTTTCAAGCATCCAGTCCAGCCTGAGTCACCAAGTCCAGTCCAGTCCTGTTGTTAGAACCAAGACTTGTCCGGAGGGCTCCATTCAGCTTCACCAAGCGTTCTGGTGCCAGCCTTGTTCGAGTGGTGTTCCAGATCGTGATCATTCGATCCCAGTTCCAGTAGTGCCACGTGCCCTTGCTTCTCCCAGCCTTCCAGCCTCCCTCAGAGAATCCTGCTCTGCTGTTTTGCTACTGTCTCCCCCTGCAACCTTGCTGGTTTCCTTGTTGCTACCCAGTTGGTCTTGATTGAAACCAGTCTACTTCTTGATTCTAAGGACTTATTTATTGTAAATAGTTATTTAATAAAGAGTATTTTTTTATATTAAATGTGCCTGGCCGCCTCATAGTCTGAACAGGACAGCTGTGTCCTGTGTGCTAGTTGCACCTATTATTCCCATGCTGGCTGGGGAATTCTGGGAGTTGAAGTCCATATAACTTAAAGTTGCTGGGGTTAAGAATCACTGTTCTAGAGTATTGATGTCAGATTAATGAGTCTCTAGTTTGTTGGATCTTTCTTTCCCCCCCTTTTGAAGATAAAAAAAGGGCATCTGGCACTTCGTCAGTTCTTCAAGAGTCTCTAAGATAAATACATAAGGGTTTGTCCAGACCATCAGCTAATTTCTTCAGTAGCCAAATTGCAATTTCTCTGACCCTGAAGATTTAAACTCATTCAAAATAAAACGTATTCCATGACTATGTTTCTATCAGCCTACCTTCATTCTTCACTTTCTTTCCTTTTAGTATTTTGCTCTCTTTACTGGGTAGCTACTGGTATACTTTTCCTTTTATTTTGAATAGATCCAAACTTTTTTTTAAAGTATCCTTTGCTAAATCCAGTTCATTCTGAGCCTTAGTTTTAACTTTCCAGACATTCTGTGTGCAGTGTGCACCACCATCTGTACACTTCTTTAGTGAGCTGTCCCACTTTTCACCTCTCTTTTGTGTAGTCACACTGATTTTTTCTGCTGTTTTCTTTTTTCCCTTGTTGGAATTGTTCACAGTTATACCTTTTTACATCTTCGTTTTTAAAAAGACCCATCCATCTACAGCTGCTTTTCCATTAATCTCTCTTGCCAGAGAAAACTACTGGTCTGAATTTATTAAAATCCAGTTTTTGAAAGTTTATCTGTTTGTCTACACTCAGCTTTTGTTTTCCTTAAAATAAAGCACTTTAGTATGACTGATCTCTTTCCACCAACATTACAGCTATTTCTACTTCTTTGACTAAATGGTTATTCAATTTTATTACATACTTTTACTGTGCCTTCCCTATTGGTTATATGTGTATATTATGGTTCCTTTTTTTTCTTTAAATCTGTTCAGTTGTGTCTGATTCTCAGAGACTGCCTGGACAAGTCCCTGCAGTTTCCTTGGCAAGGTTTTTCAGAAGTGGTTTGGCCTGGCCTCCTTTCTAGGGCTGAGAGAAAGTGACTGGCCAAAGGTCACCCAGCTGACTGTGTCTAAGACAGGACTAGAACTCCCAGTCTCCCAGTTTCTAGCCTGGTGCCTTAACTATTACACCAAACTGGCTCTCACTGTGGTTCCTTAACCTGGTATAAAATGGGTAAAATAGGTAAAAATCACATTTATTTCAAGATCAGTTATCAGTGTTGTGATGAATAACATGCAAAACTACCCGAATGATCATCATCTGGTTGTTGTTGTTATTGTTATTTGTTTATATTACACTGCTTTTCAATAAACAAAGATTGGTGACTCCCTAGGGGTCTGTTGTCTATTTACTAGCTGTGCTGAGATTTGAGTATTCTTAAATGTAAAAGTGTCATAAGAGGAATGAGCCCGAGCAAGTCTTGCACTTGCGTATACTGCAGTTCCCTATCCTAACTCTGCTCTGGCATGAAGGAAAGTTTTACTTTAATTTCTGGTTACTGCCAATTACCTCTTTGTCCAATTTAGCAAATGATGGTTCATGAACAACCCCAAAACGAATACATGACATTATGGGTTAACTACATTGCATGAACCAGGCATCCAGATTATGAATCTGACTCATTTCAACAAGCCATAGTTAAGGTTCAGCCATGTTCAGAGTTTAGATGTGGTACAAAACCGATCTCTGGTGAATGATACTGGGATTCACTCTTAGAACTAACATATAGTTTAATTGTTGCAAACTTTTGAGAAAACATTGATGTCTTTGGTCCAGCCTGTCTTGATTAATCAGTTGGACAGGTTCATGCGTAATGTTAACCCATAGCGTATATGGTTGATTTTTTTTTTTTGGCTGTATGTGATGTAAAGTTATGTCTTAATGTGCAAACTAGGCCACTATTGCCTGTTCAACAAATCATGATTTTACAAAAATCCAGGCATAGGGTTGTTCTAGTTGCATCCTATGTGGGCCTTTGAAGAATTTTAGCTTTAAAGTAATATATAACAAACAAGATCCATTATCAGGAATGGGAAAGGGAAAGAGGAAGAATTATTTTACATCATCATAACAGGTCTAGAGCAACTCTGTTCAAGTTTAGCACATATCATAAATATTAAAAAAAAAACCCTGCAAATTCCTAGACATGGGAAGAGGAATGGGCTGATGGGGAAACTGCTGATCATTAAACCATAGATTGGGTCTGTGCCCGTCTTTAAGCCATTACTTTCCTTCTTTTATGTTTTCACATTGCTTTTGTGGTGTTCTGAAGTGATTATGTGCCAAGTTGGTGTAGCATTAGTTTTTATTACTGTAGCAGTTCTGACCTCTAGTGGATGAAATGCAGTTTCCTTAGGATTGCTGCCAAACATTATTTTAAAATCTATTTATATGATTGTTTAAATAATTTGATTCTGTGCTATGCTTTGGCCAGCACCATTTGTAAATTACTAAGGAAATACAGATCTCAAGCTAAATCACACAGGAAACTGAGACTCTTGTATTTGCTTCTCCCCTTGCTCCCTGCAATTAGAAAACTTCTAATTTCTGTTAATGCCAAACCACAATTCATAGTCCTGGCTTTGCCCAAATTCTAGTTTATATGATTTGCTGAATTCAGATGCAGTAGAAAACAACAAATCACCATAACTGTATCTTGAATCTTCTACTTACGGTGTACTAGGAGAGGAGAAATGTGTGAACTTAATTCTTAGACCAGGTAATACTAAATGATGTTGTGTTCCTACTGTTTCATTCTCAGCTTGTTAGTTTTTACCATAATGTTTAGACCCTTTAATAATTTTCCTGATAAAAGTAATATTTTAATTCTGATTTGCTATGCTTTTCAGTGTAAAAAGGCAAGTACTCAAGAGCTTATGTGGCTTAATACATAGTTATACCTAAACTGACAAAATAGCATAATAGCCCAAGTTGATTCAAACAGAAGATGAAATAAGAAAATTATTCCTGGCCTGCATCTTTAAAATAGAAATGGAGGATAACACAGATGAATTTTTCTTCTATCCTAAAACAACAACCCTGGAAAAAACAAACCAAAGTCTAGAAGAAGACTTGCCTATTCTTTAGTGTGTTCATTTTGCACAGGTTTTTTATCCAACTGGGAATTTCTCCATGAAATTTCTGAAGCATCACGTTTGTTTGTTTGTAAAAACCTTGGCACAATCCTTTTATTGTTAGTAATGTTTACTTAAGTAAATCCCTTGCAAACTGGATTGATTCCATTTTTTGTTTCTGTCTCTCTCCTCTATACTGCAGGGTCTGAATGTAATCTTTAATGTAGCCCTGGCTCTCTTAAAGGTAAGATAGTTCTGTAATATTCCACTTAACTTTCCGTATTCACTCACTTCAGCAAGTCCACAGATGTTACTTGGTGCCATAAATGTTACTGTACTGCCTATACACATATATTTTTGTTTATTATTTTGGTTAATTGGTTTCTGGAAACTGTAACAGAAAATAGAATGTACTTTCTTCCAATTTATTAAAAATTCCCATATTAGTGACCAGGATGTGGTTCTTGTAATTGTTTTAATTTTTAATCCCAGGAAAATGAGTGAACCATTATTTTGTTAGACTCTTTCTTAATATGAATGTGTTTTGGAGGCAAAAGGTCCAAATGCTCATTATCCATGTTACCTTTCATGTAGACTACTATAATGTGCTCCACATGAGATTGCTTTTGAAGACAGTTCAGAAGCTTCAACTGGTCCAAAGTGCAGTTGCTAATTGGAGGTAGCAGATTCAGCAGTATTTCACTTATGCTATGGTTGACAATTAGTTACTGGTTTACTTGCAGTTCTAATTCATCTTTAAAGCCGTATCCAAGTATCTATAGAATCATCTTTTCCAATGTTTCTGTACAAACTTTGAGGGAAGGTGCACTGGGAGTCTCCATCCTGCAAGAAATGAATGGGATGGGGTCAACAAAGAACCTTCTAAGGGGGGTCCCTGCTCTTTGGAACACCCTGCCTCCTGAGATAAGGATACCTTCAACCTCCTGGCCTTCACAAAGGCCTTGAAAATTTGTTCCACAGGGTGTATAATACAAAAACTGCTTTGGTTAAATTGATTAGGTGGGATTTTTGTTTTTATTAGCTTGTTGTTCCTTGTTTGTAAATCTCCTTGAGACCTTTGAGAAAATGGGCAGGGTATAAATAATGCTAAAAATACAAATAAATAAATGAATCTGTCTCTTGGTCTGACAATATTCATAATTATGAGAACCTATTGCAGGGTGACTTTTGCATGAAAACATCTCATTAACCGATTTCAAAGTTGTCTCCTGCCTGGGCTAACTATCCCATACTCAACCTGTAAAAGTATTCAAAAATAGTTCTGTAGCATGGACTTCCTCTTTTCTTGGCTCTCCACTTCTGCTGACCCAGCTGAAAATGATAAAATGCCACTGGGGCATACTCGGGCTCTCTTCTATGTAGAGAGACTTCTATTCTCTTGGAAGGTGAGCAATACACTTCATTGCTAAGAAGGAACAGTGGCAACTTTAGAACAAATGTGTTCCATCATTAACTCTGGATGGGGTAACGCTCCCACAACAAGAGAAGATGTGCAGCCGGCAGCCCTCATGAACTTGTGGCTGCTGCTTGTGGCTAGGAGGGTCTTTGCACAATAGTCTTGTGCACCAGTTGTGCCCATATCCTAGATCAGAAGGCACTGCTTATAGTCACTCAGACCTTAATCACCTTCCAGTTGGACTCTTACAATATGCTGTTCATGGGGCTGCCCTTGAAAAGCATTTGGAAGCTTCAGCTGTCCCAGAATGGAATGGCACATGCAGTAACACCACTGGTATGTGAGCTGTATTGGTTCTCAGTAGGCTTCTGGGTGCACTTCAAGGTGCTGGATGTCACCTTTAAAGCCATACATGGCATGGGGTCAGATTATTTGCTGGACCTCCTCTCCCAGTGCCTTTTGCTCATCCCACCAGGCAAAGTGGACATGCTCTGGGTCTCTCTGTTGAAGCAGTGTCATCTGGTGGGTCCTAGGAAGTGTGGCTTCTCTGTCATGGCGCCTCTCTTATGGATAGCCTCCCCACTAAGATATGGACAGCCCCTACCTTGCTGGCCTTCTGGAATGCTGTGATGACCTGGCTAATGGAGCTGTGGGTGTGGATGTGCCTGATGGGTGATGTTGAAATTTTGTCAGGGTCCTTGACTTAGTTTCCTTTTAACTGTTTGTAAATTTTAGTTTTTGTTCTTTATCTTTGTTTGCCATCCAAAGTACCTTTGGTAGATGAGTGGCTATATACATTTGTTAAATAAATAAATAAATAAATAAATAAATTACATGCTTTGTTTCTGGTAATTGGCATCAGCTGAATATGGCTGGCCATAAGCACAGTGCAATTTTTTTTCTGGTTGACTATAACAGTTCACAAGGCTTCCTTTCTACCTGTTATGGAAGGAATTTAAATTTCTGGGCACAATGTGGAATGCATTGCTATTTTAAGAGCAGCAAATGTGTGGCTTGCTAATGGTGTGCAAGTGATAGCAATGTCTAGCAAGTGATAGAATGTGTATAACTGTATCTATCCTTCTTGTTTCCCTTTTTGAATATGTCTCAAGAAGGTTTCTTTATTTGCACTGCTGGGAATCTGTGCCTGCCCAAAAACTCTGTTTGAAGCCCCTCAACAGAACAGTTTACACACTGTGAATTCCCTTTAGCAAGAATCCTGCTCAGTTCTTCCTCGCCTTCCACAGCTGTAGTACCTTAGGAACACTCCTCTCTTCAGCTGTATTTTTTACTCTCCTGTTTGTTATTACCTCTTCTATATTTAAATGTTATTGTTTCATGGTTATCAACTCAATTCTTTTCATTCTGCATTTTTATTTCTCATAGTAGATTTATTTATTTTTATTTCTCCTAAGCTTGCTGCTATATATATTAAGTCTTCACTAAATAGGCTGATTGTAGTTAGTCTTTATTTTTGGAACAAATGCCAAGCCCTCTCATGTTGCTACAGTGAAGACATCCAGTGTAATTTGTGTTTGGTAGTGATCTTGGTATGAACCCATCATTTAGACTCAGCCTGAATGATAAAATGACCCCCATTCCCATTCTTCTCTGTGCTGACGATATGGCTATGCTTTCCATAACCCAAGTGAGCTCGTGTAGATACCGTGAAGTATTATCTTTTTACTGCTATAGGGAACATCTTGAGATCAATTCATCAGAACAGAACAAAGTTCGTATACCATATACAGTTATACAATATAAAAAGGGTATAGAAGTATAAAACTATAATATGAAAGGCAAAGGATGATTACTCTAAAACAAGGGTACCAATATTTTCCAGAAAGCACTCCAAGTTCCTGATAAACTGCAACATCAAAGGAAGATCAGTTGAGCAGGTTACAAATGTAGACATTCACTTTCAGTCGTCTGCTTGTTGGACCAATCAAGCAAGCTCCGTATAAGAGCCCAAAGAATACCCTTTTTATTCCATCCTTAACTCTCATATTCAATTAGAATTAGGCTACATCTCCTTTGGAACCCATCTGAGGCTACGCTGCCACATATGGTGGTTGAAGCAAATTCTCTGGGGTAGATCCTTAGTTCACCTTATATTATTAGTTAGGTTTGAATTTTCCTTAAGTAGACAAATCAATTTTGATCTGGTTTACTGTGGCTTTTCTTCCTGGCATTAGCGCTCTCAGCAGTGACAAAATCATAGCTAATCTCAAGTGGACCATTTGGGGCCTAGACCTTCAAATAGATAGAACCAGAGTTTCCTACTTGCATTATAGTTCAATAAATATCCCTTCTTGATCCATGCCCAAATACTTTAACATTTTACGTATCTCACACAGAAGAGTTTTTACCTTGGCCCAAATTGCCAAATTGGAGAGTTACCTATTAGGGTGACAAATGGCATATATATCAACATATCCTATGAAAACCTTATCTGTATATGTTCCCA
This sequence comes from Candoia aspera, assembly GCF_035149785.1. Taxonomy (NCBI): domain Eukaryota; kingdom Metazoa; phylum Chordata; class Lepidosauria; order Squamata; family Candoiidae; genus Candoia; species Candoia aspera. The sequence continues at coordinate 107,405,646 of NC_086155.1, read as the reverse complement.
TATAGCAGTTGAGTCAATAGTACTATATGATGGGTAGAACTTATAACACAAAATCTTAGAAATCTTAAATGTTCTTCTGTTTTACTCCAAGGACACCAAATTTCAGCCATTTTTTTAAAAAGATTGCCAAATTTCTAGCAATAACTATGGCTTGTAGAAGTCATCTGGTGCCTCCCTCACACTATTAATTGTTCAGGCTTTCCTGAATAAAAATGTTATTTTACATTTGATATATTGCTATGTGTTAAGATCTGGTCTTGACCAGTAAATAAAAATAAATGAGATGGCATTCATTCTCTGCTTTTGATTCCTTTTCACTTGCTCAGTACCAGATTGGGTGGACCAAAAGAAAGTAGTGAAATGATCCACGAAGTCTTGGTAGATCATACCAAAAAAGAATGAAAAGATGACTATCAGCAACAATCCAGTGTTGTAGATCCTGCAAACTGCACTTCAACCTCTCATGAAAGTGATGAATGATCCTGAGATGGAGCATCATAGTGTGTGCAAAATGTTTCAAAATGAAGCAGATTCCAAATAACCTTTTTCAGTTCTTTTCATTTTGCATTTTTATTTTTCATAGTAGATCTTTTGCTTTCAGCTAGGCATTTTTTGCCCCTAAGCTTGCTGGCTTCAGGTAATTTGGAACTGTTTTGAGCATGGAACAACTGTTTTCATCTTGAAACACCTGCAAAATTATCAGAACTGCCTTTCAGGTTTGAAATAGCAGTTTTGCAATTGACATTGAATGTTTCAAATTCAGAATGTTTACACATTTCTGCTGCCAGGTCGCTGGCTTGAATTCAGCACAAGCTACCCAGACTTTTCACATGGCACAACTAGATAAGAATTGTTATTGGACTGGAATGAAACTACGGTACTTTAAGCAAGCGATTGCCGTCTGTCAATGTGAGAGTGCTACAATTTAATTCCTCCCTTTTCCTGCCTTTCCTTTTCCATGGCTTAACAGACTTCTAGGTTTGTGTTTTTCAGGCTTGTTACTAGGTGGCAGTTAATTGTTGCCATAACTAGCATAGGAATTGCCAACAGGAATTGTATTATTTTATCGTTTTAATACATTTTATTTCTGCTGTTTTAATTCTATTTCTGTAAGCTGTCCTGAGGCACTAGGGAATGGGCTGCATACAAATACGGTAAATAAATAAACAAACACAAAGAAGGTTATTTTATGCCCATATTTTACATTTCTATTTAAAGCAGCACCCCTGTTTCATTTAAATCAAGATGTCATCCTCCAATTATATTTTTAATCCTTTGCTCTTGAAATCACTATGTGGAAAGGACTGTATGTCAGGGTAGCCCTTACCTCAAATAAGACACGGACTCACTTAGAGGGTCTAAGGATTTCCGAGTTTATTGAGGTAGAATGCATACGGAGAAAAAAGACGGGAATGGGGGTGTGGTGGCAGGGTGCCCCGTTTATACTTTAGTGGCGGACCTTGCTCTCCTCCACCCCCCATTGTCCCAAAGCCGGGTCCGGATGGTGCTTAGCGCCGGTATCGCTCTCTGATGGGCTTTCCGGGCTATCTCCGATGTCTTCTCTTTGTTTCCTTGCGTCCCCCGGGGTAATGGGTGGGAGTTCCCCCCGATCCGTTGATGGTTTCCATGTCCTGTTTGAGTTGCTCTTCTATTATGCGTTGATGGGTTTTGGATTATGTGTGCTTAAGGGATTATGTGTGTGGTTGATGGGACAATGGTTATGCCTTCCTCTTTCCTGATGTGCATGTTCCCGTTGTGATGCACTTATGCCTTGTAACGGGGAACATGACACTGTATCACAACTACTGCTTGCTCCATATTATATTTATAATGTGTTCTTAATTTATAATGTTCGCTCATTTAAATGTTTTACATTAATCAGCTGTATTTGAATAATTAATCAACTACTTTTCTTTATTCAAGGGGCAGCTTTAATAATAAAAACAGGTTTATTATTTAAAAAATGACAGTATTTCAGAATTAGCACAAAGAGACCATTTTGGTCTTCTAAGAAATTCAAAAGCTGAGCTGAAAATCATAATGACTGAAAAAAAAAAAAGATGAAAAGCTCCCCAAATATGTGAAATATGTATTAGAAAACCGGTGTATCATTGAGATCTTATTTACCCCATGAGCTTCTCTTCCATTCTACATGTTAAATTAGAACAGCAGAACTTGAAAGATTCTGTTACCTTCAAATATTTTTGAGCTCTGAATAGAAGTATCACGGATTAATTTCCTGCATCTTATAGACTTATGGCCCCAGAGCTTACAGTATTTTTCTTTGTAGGTCTTTGCCTCAAAGGATTGTGGATTTTCCTTGATTTATAGTTTTAAGCAGAATGGTCTTCATTCTGCTCTAGAATAATCTTTAGAGCATCCATCCAATTGATTCCATTCCCAAAAAACTTTATGTCACAGAAATGTTCAAGGTGTTAGTTTAGAATGAGCAGGCTGCAATTTCTCAGTAGAAATAATGAAAGACTTGTTCTGTGCATGTGTGTTTCAGAGAAAGGGAACATGGTTCAGGGAAAAAGAAATTTCATACACTTAAGACTCCACAGCTGTTATCGTCTGAGATCACTGCAGTCCTTTTATGATCATTTAACTAAACCAGGAATGGCAAACCTATGTACCTGTAGATGTCATTGAGCGTTCCTGATCAGTGGCGCTACTGGGAATTGTAATTCAGCAATGTCTGGAAGGCCAGAGATTCCTCACCTCTTATATCTGAACTTGTCCTCTTATAATCCTGTAATTTTGAGTGAGGACTGTTCTGAAATCTAAACACAAATTTATTTCATGTTTAGTAGAGTTTCCCAATATATTGCCCTCCAGTTGTGATGGGCTGCAACTCCTGTCATCCAAATTAGCACAGATCAGTCAGTGGCCTGGCTCGTATGTCTGTCTGTCTGTATTTATTTATTTATCAAATTTTTATAGCTACCCATCTCACAAACAAGTGACAGTAAGCCATAATGTGGTTTGGATGTGTGGATCTATGCATTATGGCTTGGCCACAAGTCATTGTTAAAACATATTCAGTTTTTTGCCTGAACAGTTTATGTTTGAATTTAGTTGGCTGATAAGTGACTTTTTCTGTAAAACCTAATTTGTATTCATATCTCAGGCACTGCTTCAGAGTTTTCTCTGTGAGTAAATTCACTTTCAGCAAATACCTTCAGCTTCTAAAGAATGTTATGTTTGCTGTTTTATGAGAGTAAACTGCTAGGATTCTTTGGGCAGGTTATAAATGTAAGAAATAAACAAACAAAATTCTTTTTCACTGAACTCTTGACACTCATCTAGGATTGGGTTAGAAAAATAAATATGTGAGGCATCCATTTGCATTAATAAGCAAGCTTGCAACATTATTTTCTGTTAGAATGATTCTATTTATACTATATACCCTATCTAAGCTTGTGCCTGGCAGCCTTTTTTAAATCATTGTTTGATGAGATAGTATCAAACAATTTTGCCCAATTTACACAGTGCTGTTTGTTTTCTTCAGTGTGTTGAATTTATTTAGTCTATTAGTCTTTTCGGCTAAACTGAGGTGTTGAATTCCTTATGATAATTCAATGTTCCCCTTGGTGAGTGGAATTCTTTAGAAACTGTAGGATATGCCTCTATATGGTGGCTGGGTACTTCTCAGTTTGCTGGGAGGAGGAGTCCAGCAACATCGTACTTCTTCTCATTGCCAAAAGGAGCAGGAGACAGAGGCCTTAAGTTTTGGTCCCAAGGCTTGATGCTTTTCCTGCCTTTGCTCAGGGCAGAGCTATGTCTTTCAGTTCCCCTGTTCTTGGACTTTGCTTCAAATCTGCAAAGAAATGGCCAGTTAGCAAACATAACTTCAAACCTGCATTTTAGGAAATGAAAAGGCAAATTGCTCCTGTCAGGGACAACAAAACAGAACAAAACAAAACCCTCCTACTGAGAAAAGGAGCTGCAGTGTATTTATTCATGCAGAGAAAGCAAAATTCACCCCCTTCCTGACTGTACACATCTACGAAAAGTAAGGAAGAGGACAAAGCTTTCCAACAGGATACATGGTAGCCATAGCTGCCATAACAGCTTTTTCAGAACCAGGGCATCGACAGAGGCGGAAGAAGCAAACTGCAACTGTGGCTTATGCCCAACAAAGACTAACTCCCTTTAGTCCCTATCCTTGCCAGCACATGCTGTCATATAGGTATATCCAAAACTAGGGGACCTGTGGATGCTGAGAAGGTAATCAGGACCCTCTTAAGAGGTACATGAAAAGAATCATGAAATGGTGGGTACAGGCTGATGTTTGCTTGCTTCTTCCTTTAATCCCTGACTTCTCCATCTTTTCTTTTTAACCTGAACTTGATTCCATTTTAGAATTCTGTAAAGATGCTTGGTGTGTTACCTCTTCCGAACACCAGAGAGCAGTGCCTAACAGAGACTGATCCTAGCTTTTCTTGAATGTGTGATTAGATTAAGGATACAGAGTGCATAGCTTCTGTTGATCCCTCAGATGGGAACACCTGCAAGAGAACAAGGTTTCAGCATTTCTCAAATGACTGAATATACTGAACTCTGATACAGTATTATATCATAATGAAAATGCATCTATATGACATGTGAAAGAATGGAAAGCTGTGGTTCTGTTTTTACATATCATAACAAGAAGTCTGCTTCAAATTATATTGTATACAGTATCTGCAGCATTTGATGAACTGTACTCCTGCTCACAGAATGTTATAGCATAACAAATTTCATAGTGTTTAAGTTGTCAGAAGATGCTTTGTCTTTAACAGAGCAACATCACTGCTCATCTGGATTTTTTTTATTGATTCTGCTATTCTTTAATAGCAATGGATCACCTTTGGAACAGACTGACCCAAAAGGAGACAGCAATTAAAAAGCTATAGGACAGAGAGGTCAATATTCTGGTATATTAGTGTAATGGTATATGGGAATGACCTTGGGAGACAGGGGGAAGAGATGCTGCCTAGGGAACAATCAGATAAGAGAGGGCATAACCCTCAGATTCATAATGGGTAGAGAAAGAAACTTAGAAAGGAACCTCCCTAATTTACCAGGCTGTAAAGGAGTTGGCAGGAGATTTGTACTTTCAGACTTGCAAGATTCTGTTAATGTAGCCTTACAATAAGGTAGAATTAACTCATTTGATGGTGTTTCCTGTCTGGTCTACCTGGGAAGGCTGACATCAATCTTACAAGCATCTCTCCGCACCCCGCCATCTCCCAAGGTCATTCCCACATACCATTTCAATTAGATATCCCCTATCTTTACTTTTGTCTATAATTCCATGACACTGATAGCTAAATGTTAACCAGTATTTACGTTTAAGTCCTGGACTATAGAGAGCTACCATTAGCATACCATTTCACAGAACCATGCTATTTTGGGGGCTTCTATTACTGTATTGTTTTTAATATTGACTGTGAGGTTTTAAGGTTGTGTATTCTTGTAAAACTGTCAAGAGTCCTGAGGGATTGTAGGAGGGCAGAAATATAATTAATAAAGATGTCAAGGCTTGTTTACATGATGTATATGAATAAAATTAGTGTAAATCATGAAAAAAGTAAGCAGAACCAGATTTTTTTTAAAAAAAGAAATGATATAAATGAAAAATTATTTAAATAAAATAAATAGTTGATTTCTGGCAGTATCCAACCAGATACTTCCAAGAATTCTTAAAGAAGTGCATGGAAGTTACAGCAAATAGGCAACACGGTCATTTATAACATTGCCCATTTTTTTTCTTTAAAATGGAAGATATTGTTATAAACCACACACACATATGGACCATGCCTAGTACCTTCAGTAAGCTCTTAGAATAAATACATTTTTTCTGGGTAGCTTGCTTTGGGGGCGGCGAATAACTGCTACAGTAAATCTTTCTCCCACAAAATTTCAGTTATCACCCTCCCTAGATATCAGGTAATCTCTATGTCCTCTGTTGTGGATACAGCATCATGCAAAACTTAGAATGAAGCATTAGATGCTTATTATGAAGATTCTATTGTGTTTGGACTGACAGAGGCATCGAAACGTCAACTCAGTCCATCAGTGACTGACCATAGCAGTAGTGAGAACTACAGATATGCTTTATTACAAGTTTTGTTATGCTTATTTGGCTAAGGGTTCCCCCTTCCTATTTTTCATCTGTTTGATGGACTACATGGCTTATACATTGACTAAAGTTCAGCATGGGTCCAAAGTGAGTGGAGTCCAGCACCTAGCCTAGAGACAAAATCTTAAGTCATGTGTCCATAATTTCCTGGGCAACTGTGGAATTAACTCATTACTGGGTATCTCTGCTATGCCAAACCAGAAGGAAATTTTCAGAAGTCACTGAAAATGTTGGGTGTTTCAATCTGAATGATAGCTAATGTAAACAAGTCAGGCAGAATCTCTATCAAGAAGCAGAGGCATCTGATCTGGCCCTAGGCACACTGAAAGCTGTGACAGGACAATAATCAATGGCTCATGCTAGCAAGTTCAGTCACCTCCATGACACTTGTGTGACGAATGACATGGCTACATATATACTGTTAGTGAAGAATGGATTAGATTCATTGAAGGGAAAAAGTAAGTAGAAATCATGTTGCAGATAATGATTGCCAAGCCCACAATGTAAAAAGATAGGTCAATTTGGGAAAAAATGTGAAGCAAATGTTAAATACCCTTCATGCAGATGTACATGCGAATAAGATTTCTATGTTGTCTCTACTGTGGCTTTCCTTTTGCATCAAGCACAAGTTCAATTACATCCGCCATTTAATATTGCTCTAGGCTCAGAATGCTTATTTGATATATTTAGACTGGTTCTCTTGAATTTCTGCAAATTTTCCTACATTAAGCTTTCTGTCCTGAAACGTATACTTAGTGCTGCACGAACAGTACAAATGCAGACTATATAATTCCAGTTTTAGCACTTGGCTGTTCCATTTTCCCATCTGTCTTGCATCCGTGCAGCAATCTGGGTGGGACTGACAGGTCTCCCCTCCCTATTTTCTCTATTCCATATGTCTAGGCAGGATTAAATCTTGATTTGAAAGCCTGTATCTATCAAGGCTACTCTTTTGGTTGAATTTCAGTCTGGCTCTCCTAACCAAGAGACAACAAGGTGGTCTGTGTCTTGGACAGCTGTGGAGCTAACATAGATGGAAGGTGGATTTGGAGGGGAGTTCACCATTGGCTTCCTATGACAGCATTCTCCTCTGAGACATCCTCTGCATGCTCCTTCAACTACCTCCGCCTTTCCCTTCCCCCGCCTTTTCTATCACTTCATTACCGATTCACAGAGAGAGGCAGCAGCAGCAGCAGCAGCAGCAGCCGCCTAACCACGCTTGTCACGAATCAGGGATTGCAATGAGCTCATCCTTTTTTTCTTTGCAGCTTTACAACCAGCCTGGGCTTTTTGCTCTTTCTGCTTCTCCTGCTTTTACTTACACTCACTCCCAGGCAATCTGGGCCATTGCAGCCTTTTTTCTGCATCATTCTCTGCCATTTTCTCTTTTTTCAGGCATTTTTAGATCCAATTCTTCAGCTTATATTTGCAGCTCTACTTTGGAATACCAGCTTCTCCTATGCTTCTTCCAGACATGTTTTCTGTGTTTTTTTTTTGATACTATACCTGGTTGTCCCTGTTGTGGACAATAAATGCATTGGTTTCTAAGAGACCTAAATCTGGCTCCCAAATTACTATAGTGCAAAACTGTGGCTTAAGAAGACAGCATTTCTCATTCTGGATACTTGCAGTTTTTTGCTGATGGAAGAAGGGGTGTCTTGCCCAACCCCAGCTCCCAAGCTCGCACCACCCATCAGAAGGTCCCAGGATATTCATGATGAGAGAAGCAAGCTTGTGAATGAGTATGCTTGTCGAGTGCTGGAACTTCTGGGGATGGGGCATCGCCTGTTTGTACCTCGTCTTCTTGCGGTGAGATCCTTGTTTTGCAGAAACGGGTGTCTAGCAAATCTGTCATTCATGCCTACTGTCTGCCTGTTTTCACAGATCCATCTCATCTAGTGGTTAATTGAGAGGGTCTTTCTCTTTTAGACATTATAGTTGGGAAGCAATGGCACTTAGCTACGTTCCTTCTAAACCATGCATAGGCAACGTGGTGTCCTCCTGTTATTTTGGACAACTCCCATCGTATAACATTATTGGTCATGCTGAATGGAGCAGCTTTGTATTCTAGTCCCAAATAGCTCTGCCTGTTCGAGATAGTGGGCAGGAAGAACTGGATTAGATTATTTTGTGAATCCAACATTAGTCCTCTGTTCTGAATCTCTTTTATATTTTTAATGTTCCATTATGTAATTCTCAAAAGCATGAAAGATGGAAAAATGAACTGTTAATTTTAAATTAATGTCTATTTTTAAAAACCTCATGTTATATGACTTGTTGCCATTAAGATTAAGAAACTCTTATCCTGCCTTTCTACTAAGGTACAAATGACAATTTCTTTGGTGTCTTAAGCAAATCAGTCATGTTTGAGCTGGACTCTAGAATAAGGATATTGGCATGAAAATAATACCTCTTATTAAATAATAAAAATATAATTGCTAATGAACTATGATTCTGAGATATTTATGCATATTCTTGTCCTTGATCTGATGGTGAATATGGAGATCCTATTTGACAAGCAAAGAGTACAAGTTTGAGGGAACCAAACTTTCTCCTAAAACTCTTTTGGTGCATCTAAAATCTAGTTCTTTGCACTATTCTGGCCCATCAGCTTACTTAATAAATTGGCAAAATATCATCAAAACATTTTGACGCTGTAGTGGATAAATATTACCCAAATCAAAAGATATAACATTTCTATTATTTTTAAAATCATGATTTGTGGGACCCCAAGATTTGTCATTGTCTAATTTATAATCCATCTTATCCTTAAGAATCGGGATTCATAGCTATATATTTCATGCAGTGACTTTTACAGCTAGATTGCTGCTGTTCAATACTGAGTCACTGCTAAACAGAAGAGTTTTTTCCCTATTAACCTGCCCTTAAAATGTCTAAGACTCTGTTAAGCTGTAACTGTTGTCTCTAGAAAAGCAGCATATGTACAGTATGTGGCTAAAATTTAGCAGTTCAAATACCCTAACCTGTGGGTGATCCTGCAGTCACCCCTATTTTTTTGTATAGCTTTCCCCCAATAAATTACATGTACTGTTGACGTAACAGAAGTTACTAGTTATTTTTTAATTTGGCAACCTTGTAAATCTAATAAAATCTTTATTAATGTATAAATCCAGATTATGTGAGACCAAGGAATGTTTGGTCTGGTATTCTGTTTCCTGTAGGTGTCTATAGAACATCGTGGGGATGGTTTTTATTTGCTGCAATTTGTCACCAGTATCTCATATTTAGCTATATTAGAGGTGTGCTGTCTTTGGAAATGGTAATTCCATTTAACTGTCATGAATAATAATTGGAAAGACACTGTATCTATTTTTTTTTAATAGCTACTGACCATCACCTCAGCCTAGTTTAGAGAATTAAATTGTGGTGTGTGCAGAAATATATTCTGTGTCTATAACATTTTAATACCTGAAGAGATTGTCAGTGAATTTAATAGCATTACCTCATATGGTACACTTTCTAGGCATCATTCATAATTTTTATGTATTGGTCCTGTTTCATCTTTTGCTTGTGTTTTTTTTTAATGACTTTCTTCTCTAGGTTTTCTGTCTTTATCATTTTAAATTTTCTACACTGTTTCACTGTCACCTTTTCTAGATGAGGGACCAGAGCAGCCACACGTGTGGATTTATATAACATGACTATATTTAGCATTTTATTTTTTTTCCCACTCCTTCACTCCCATTAGTTGGATTTTCAGTATCTTATCCCATATCATACAATTATTGCTATATATCTCACTATTATACAGTAACTCTTCAGTGTATGTAATTTTCTCCTGGCTGTACTCTCCCACATTTATCTCATCTTGTCATTTTTTTTGTATCAGTCTCACAAATCACACCAAATCCAAACCATTTGAAATAAATTGACTCAGTACGAGAGAACCAGTACAGTGTAATGATTAAGGTGTTGGACTAGGAGCACAAAGGCCAGGTTCTAGTCTGCTGTCAAGCCTGAAATCTCACTGGGTGACTTTGGGCCAGTCACTCTACCTTACAGGGCTGTTGCAGGGATGATAGGAGGAAAGAGCTCTATGTGCACTACACTGAGCTCCTGAATGAAAGGCAGGATATAAATCAATGCAAATACAAATAGGGAACTAGTTACTTCTCTAACTTAAATAAGTTATTGGCTGATTCCTATCATACATTTCTTTTTAGCAGTTTAATTTTGTTTCTTATCCTCTTAATGACTAGAATTTTGTAGAAGATATTGACCCCCCCCCAAAAAGTAGTTCCACAAATCTAAAGTCTACTAGATAATCCCATGAATCTGTCTGTGGACACTTTCAAAGAAGGTTTTATAGACTGTATAAAATGGTGATTGGGTTTTAAGGGAACTTAAAACTAACTTAATACTTTTAATTTTGAAGCAATGCAACAGAATGCACATAAAACCAGCTTTCTCTGTTTTTTCTGATACTGTTATCTTTACTACTAGGGGCATGAACAAAATGTAAAATATTTTTTGTTCTGGATCTGGAACAAACTATTATGTTCCCAAAGTTCTGCCAAACCATCTCAGATTGCTGAGGTTTGGCAGAAATAAATCCTGGAGGGATTCTCCAGGAAATTTACTAGATGTGTTGGACAAGTCTGGGGTGCCTCACCATACTTCCCCATTTCTTTTGCATTATCTCTATACTATCTATCCTCTCATCACCTTTTCTTCCTACTCTCCTCTCAGCCACCAGTATATTAGCTTTTACATCTGTTTCTTACCTCATTGGTCTCAGGAGTAAGGAACAGGCTCCTTGCATGGTATATCATTCTGGTACCTCCTCATCTTCGCATCACATTTTCTTCTCTTCTGCCCTGCCTCCCCTCAGCTCCTATAATTGATGTCCTCATGTGACACATCTCTCTGGCCTTCCTACCTCTAATCTTCTCAAACCCTCCCCTCCTCTCCCCTCCCCTATATCCCCTCAGCTGCCATTGCCACCATGATGTCCACATACCCATCACCAAACAAAGCCATGGCTTTTTCCCATTCCTACTCTGCCCTAACCATTTCTGTCTTAAAACAACCACTTTTTGGTATATATCTGGGACAAAACAGCTGCTATCATATACAGATCAAAACATCTGGTAGGACTTTTTCAAACTAGCACATTTTATTAAAAAGCATAAGCTTTCATGAGCTACAGTTTTCATCAAACATTAGTTTAGCAACTTTATGTGTCTGATGAAGCTCACAAAAATGTGTGCCTTTTAATAAAATGTGTTAATATGAAAAGGTGCTGCCAGTTGTTGTTGTTGTTTATTCATTCAGTCGCTTCCGACTCTTCGTGACTTCATGGACCAGCCCACGCCAGAGCTTCCTGTCGGTCGTCAACACCCCCAGCTCCCCCAGGGACGAGTCCGTCACCTCTAGAATATCATCCATCCATCTTGCCCTTGGTCGGCCCCTCTTCCTTTTGCCCTCCACTCTTCCTAGCATCAGCATCTTCTCCAGGGTGTCCTGTCTTCTCATTGTGTGGCCAAAGTATTTCAGTTTTGCCTTGAATATCATTCCCTCAAGTGAGCAGTCTGGCTTTATTTCCTGGAGGATGGACTGGTTTGATCTTCTGGCAGTCCAAGGCACTCTCAGAATTTTCCTCCAACACCACAGTTCCAAAGCATCTATCTTCCTTCTCTCAGCCTTCCTTATGGTCCAGCTCTTGCAGCCATATGTTACTATGGGGAACACCATTGCTTTAACTATGTGGACCTTTGTTGTCAGTGTGATGTCTCTGCTCTTAACTATTTTATCGAGATTGGTCATTGCTCTTCTCCCAAGGATTAAGCGTCTTCTGATTTCCTGACTGCAGTCAGCATCTGCAGTAATCTTCGCACCTAGAAATACAAAGTCTTTCACTGCTTCTACATTTTCTCCCTCTATTTGCCAGTTATCGATCAAGCTGGTTGCCATAATCTTGGTTTTTTTGAGGTTTAGTTGCAAGCCAGCTTTTGCACTTTCTTCTTTCACCTTCATCATAAGGCTCCTCAGTTCCTCTTCGCTTTCAGCCATCAAAGTGGTATCATCTGCATATCTGAGATTGTTAATGTTTCTTCCAGCGATTTTAACTCCAGCCTTGGATTCCTCAAGCCCAGCATGTCGCATGATGTGTTCTGCGTACAAGTTGAATAGGTAGGGTGAGAGTATACAGCCCTGCCGTACTCCTTTCCCAATCTTAAACCTGTCCGTTGTTCCGTGGTCTGTTCTTACTGTTGCTACTTGGTCGTTATACAGATTCTTCAGGAGGCAGACAAGATGACTTGGTATCCCCATACCGCTAAGAACTTGCCACAATTTGTTATGGTCCACGCAGTCAAAGGCTTTAGAATAGTCAATAAAACAGAAATAGATATTTTTCTGAAACTCCCTGGCTTTTTCCATTATCCAGCGGATATTGGCAATTTGGTCCCTAGTTCCTCTGCCTTTTCTAAACCCAGCTTGTACATCTGGCAATTCTTGCTCCATGAACTGCTGAAGTCTACCTTGCAGGATCTTGAGCATTACCTTACTGGGACATGAAATGAGTGCCACTGTTCGATAGTTTGAACATTCTTTAGTGCTTCCCTTTTTTGGTATGGGAATGTAAGTTGATTTTTTCCAATCTGATGGCCATTCCTGTGTTTTCCAAATTTGCTGGCATATAGCATGCATTACCTTGACAGCATCATCTTGCAAGATTTTGAACAGTTCAGCTGGGATGCCGTCGTCTCCTGCTGCCTTGTTATTAGCAATGCTTCTTAAGGCCCATTCAACCTCACTCTTCAGGATGTCTGGCTCTAGCTCACTGACCACACCGTCAAAGCTATCCCCGATATTGTTATCCTTCCTATACAGATCTTCCGTATATTCTTGCCACCTTTTCTTGATCTCTTCTTCTTCTGTTAGGTCCTTGCCATCTTTGTTTTTGATCATACCCATTTTGGCCTGGAATTTACCTCCGATGTTTCTAATTTTCTGGAAGAGGTCTCTTGTCCTTCCTATCCTATTGTCTTCTTCCACTTCCGCGCATTGCTTGTTTAAAAATAATTTCTTATCTCTTCTGGCTAACCTCTGGAATTTTGCATTTAATTGGGCATATCTCCCCCTATCACTGTTGCCTTTTGCTTTCCTTCTTTCTTGGGCTACTTCTAGTGTCTCAGCAGACAGCCACTTTGCCTTCTTGGTTTTCTCTTTCTTTGGGATGTATTTTGTTGCCGCCTCCTGAACAATGTTGCGAACTTCTGTCCAGAGTTCTTCCGGGACCCTATCTACTAAGTCCAGTCCCTTAAATCGATTCTTTACCTCCACTGCATATTCCTGAGGGATATTAGTGAGCTCATATCTAGCTGATCTGTGGGTCTTCCCTAATCTCTTTAGTCTGATCCTAAATTGTGCAAGAAGAAGTTCGTGATCAGAACTACAGTCAGCTCCAGGTCTTGTTTTTACCGACTGTATAGATGACCGCCACCTTTGGCTGCAAAGGATGTAGTCAATCTGATTTCGGTGTTGTCCATCTGGTGAAGTCCATGTATAAAGCCGTCTCTTAGGTTGTTGGAAGAGAGTGTTCATTATGCAGAGTGAGTTGTCTTGGCAGCCTATGTCCTGCTTCATTTTGTTCTCCCAGGCCATGCTTACCTGTAATTCCAGGTGTCATTTGACTGCCCACTTTAGCATTCCAGTCTCCCGTGATGAAAATAACATCTCTTTTAGGCGTGTTGTCCAGTAGGTGCTGCAGATCCTCATAGAACTGCTCTACTTCAGCTTCATCAGCATCTGTGGTTGGGGCGTATATTTGGATCACTGTGATATTAGATGGCTTGCCCTGAATTCGAATTGAGATCATTCTATCGTTTTTTGGATTGTATCCAAGCACTGCTTTAGCCATTTGACTATTAATTATGAAGGCTACTCCATTTCTTCTGTGGTCCTCTTGTCCACAGTAGTAGATCTGGTGGTCATTTGATGTGAAGTGGCCCATTCCAGTCCATTTCAGTTCGCTGATGCCCAAAATGTCTATCTTTAATCTTGACATCTCACCAATAACCACATCCAATTTGCCCTGGCTCATAGATCTTACATTCCAGGTTCCAATGGCGTGTTGATCCTTAGAACATCGGATTCGCCGTTCACCACCAGCACCGTCGGCCGCTAACCGTCCTTTCGGCTTTGAGCTAGCTGCGTCATCACGTCTGGGGCTAGTTGAACTCATCCTCTGTTCCTCCCCAGTAGCATTTTGACCATCTTCCGACCTGGGGGTCTCATCTTCCAATGGTATACCAACATATCTCTGGTTGTACTGATCCATTTAGTTTTCATGGCAAGAATACTGGGGTGGGTTGCCATTACCTTCCCCAGGGATCGCATTTAGTCTGACCTCTCTGTCATGACCTTCCCGTCTTGGGTGGCCCTTCACGGTTTAGCTCATGGCATCACTGAGGTGCTCAAGCTCCAGCATCACGACAAGGTAACGATCCTTTGCTGAAGGGTGCTGCCAGACTCCTCCTGATTTTTTGCTACCATAGACTAACAACGGCTGTCCTCCTACCAGATGAAAATATATGAAATGCAGTTTAGTTTGATCACAGACCACCCAAAGCCAGACATTCAGGTAATCTGTTTAATCCTGTTCAACCATTTTATCCATTGTCTTCTAGTTCTCAGAATTTCCAACCATAATAGTTTTTTAATAGTCTATTATCAGTTTGCAGCAGAAACTCAAAAGTATCTGAGTTTCTGCTTACTGATCACTGCTTCAGGGTTAGGACATTTTGATAGTTCTGGTCCAAGGCAGATCTAAAAATACTTACTCCAGGACAGATTGATAGATTTTTCTTGCAAGTGGTATCCTCCAAATCTCTAGTTTGAAGGCATCTATTTTTCTATCATTTCTCCCTGTCCAGGTTTCACAGACGCATATTACCGCTGGAAAATACATATGCTTTCCCTATCCTAATCATGAAAGATAAGAATTTCTTATCTGTCATGATCTTTTCTAAGTTTGTGATTGCTTTTCTCTGTGGGATTAATAATGTCTGTGCTTCTGTAGCACATTGTCTATCATATCTATTTTGAGCAAAAGAAAACTTTCACTTCTTCACCATCAGCTATAAGGTGGTTGACATCATCTTTTTCTTTTTTTGTTTACTTTCTGTACAAGAAATATCTGCATATTTAAAACTGTTAATGTTGTAATCTCCTATTTTGATTTCAGCTATAATCTCTTCTAATTTTGCCATTCCTATAAGGTATGGGACTAACCCACTCAATTTTTCCAAATTCAGTTGGTTCAGTAGCTTCTTGTTCATGGTCAAGGTTGCTTAGAAGAACACCCTGATGTCCTAAGATCACAGGTTCTGGGACGGTACAGACTCAAACAGCACACAGATCTGTCCCTTGTAGAAAAACCATTCACCCTTCTTTTCTTAATAGGAAAAACATGCACAAGATTTATTTATTAAATGTATACACTGCCCATCTCACTATAAAAGTGACTTTGGCATACAGATAAAACTCGTAGAAACCATTATAAAAATACAAAAAACACAAAAGATAGAAGAAGATAAAGGAGGAGAACTAAAAGGTGGAGAGAGGGTCTTAAGCCACCGACCATCCCCAGGGAGCCTACCACTCTTGGATCCCCAAGCTAGTTGGCAGAGCCAGGTCTTGACATTCTTCCTGAAGGCCAGACGAGGGGGGGCCAACCTCACCTTAAGGGGCAAGATGCTCCACAGGGCAGGGGCAACTGCAGAAAAGGCTCTTATGCAACATTATTAATTTATTTATACAATACATTTCTTTATTAAGTAAACAATAGTAAAGTATTTATTTATAAATAATAAAGTTATGCAACAGTAAAGCACTTTACTCTTACAGATATTCCACTGTGGTGTGTTACAGATGTTTCCCTATTTTACCTTTCCGGTTGTCAGTGACATTTGCTTTCAAATTTCTGTTTTAGCTAGATTCAACTAGATTCTAAAGAACTTTCATATCAACTCTGTTAATCTATAGCAGTGTTGGTTTGACCTTGGCTGATTTCCAAGGCAATGTGGGACACTAGACTTTTAACTCACCTTATGCTTTAACTACGCTTTGCAAGCAGCCTTTTCCACTCCTGGGGGTCTGGTGCAGGATTAACCTCCCTCTATGAGATGTCCTGTCCTTTGCAGCATATAACTGGGGAGAGGGGAGGTGTTGCAGGAGAAGCATTTCTGAGGCTGTTTGATGCTTATCCCTGCCCAGAGCCCCACCTGCTGTAGCTGCAGCTGGGGTTGGATTCTGCTTTGCTATTGGCCTGTGCTGGGGTTGGTACTTGCCCTACATGGGCTTGCTGGCGGATTAGGCTAGGTTGTTGATGGCTATCAGACTGCTTGGCTGCTCCACGGTTAAGTTGCTTTGCCCCAGCTGGGATTTCTTTGACATCTGCTGGGGCTTGATGCTACTGCTGATTAGAGGTTGCTACTGCCCCAGCCAGGCTTAGCTCAGCTCCCATCCAGCTTCTTTCTTCCACCCCAGTCTGGTGTAATGGTGCCAATGGCGGTGCCACTTGCTGACTAAATTCTCTTTGCAACCAGCCAAATTGCTGGGTGAAAAAAACCATTGCTCTGCACTGTCACTGCTCCCTCACTCCTCATGCCCTGACTCTGACTGCAGCCAACCTTATGGCAGAAGCTTCCTGTGTACCAGGCTCCTCCTTACGGGGCAGCCTGCCAGACAAAATCTCCTGGCCGACTGCCTGGATCCCTTGCCAACCTTTGCTGGCCAACCTGCCAGCTGAACTCACTGGGACTACTCTTGCTTCTCCTGAGTTTTTCTCTGCTGGCCAATCCACCAACTGAACTCTTTTCCTTGTAGTTTTCTGGCTCCGCACAGGCTTCCTTCTTTCCAAGCCTTTGGTCTCCTTTGCCTGAGGAGTTATTGCAAATGTTTGATAATTTGTATTTTCTCTTGTATCTCTTTTCATTGGTATATAACTGCATACTGTACACCAGTCTTTGAAAATTCTAGGCCACACAGTCTTGTTTTCATATATGTTGGCATAAAGCATTTTTGTGCCCCTTTTCATGCAGCTTTAAACAGTTCAACAAATATTTCATGTAGTCTGTTGTTATTATAACTCACTTTCTAATGGAATTTGTTCCTAAATATATGCTGTCTTGGCAAATGTTTCTGTCATTCTATAATCATGTTTGAAAAGAGTTTTAGAATGGTCTTTCCATCTTCTTTAACCTCGTTGGCTTCTATTAGATCTCTTCCATGATTACACTTGAGCAGCCCTACCTTAGGTGTAAATTTTCCTCTGATCTTCTTAAACATGCCTTTCATTTTTCTTTCATTATTTCCCTCAAATTGTTGACATTTTTAATTAAGAGATTTTTCCATGTCTGTTCTTGCTTGATGTTAGAAGTCTGGCTTCAATTATTTTTTATCCTTCTTGTTGCCCAAGACTTTTGTCCCCACTCTGGTCTTTTGTTGGCTAGCATGATAAATTGTTCCTAAAGCTACTTGGAGGTGTTCCTCTTTGATATTTTGGGAATATTTTTTTTCTAGTTCAATTTTTACAGCATCTCTTTCCTCTTCCTACAGTTTCTCAGATTCCTTTTTGCATAAGTTAAGTGCACTGAATAGTTTCCTTACTAGGGATATGCACATTGGATTTTTTTTAAAAAAAGGATGATTTGGAACCTGTGGGCGTGCTCATCCACCTGTTAGGAATCCCTTAAATGTTCTCCATTTTCTCTTTCCTGTCATGTCATCAATTTGCTCTGTTGTTTGTTTGTGGAATCTGTGTTTATGTTAATTGAAACAGGTATTGGCATTAAAGAAAAAATTCTGTTCACAAAGCTTTGTTAATCTGTCTCCTGCATTATGATGCTTACCTAACACAAATCTTCCTATAATTTCAGGTTCCCTCACATCTCCAGCTTTGGCATTCCAATGACTCATTAGTAGCACCATGTACTTTCTTGACTTTAATTTATCATCTCTTGCAATTTGCCACATCCTTCCTTAAGGTCTGCACCATTGTATCTGTAGTATCTGTATACAGTTATGTAACACTGAAGTTATTGGATATCCACTGGACTTGTCATTTATTGGGATATATTTATGTATTTATGTATGTATTCAATTTGTATAAATGACAGATATATATTTTGCAATGTTGTTTTTGAATATTATCAATACTCCATTCCTTTGCATGGCCTCATGCCCTTAATCATCTGATTTAAAGTGGACATTTTAAAACATATCCTAGAAGAAAGCAGTTGCAAACCACTTCTTTACCCTGCCAAGAAAACTTCATAGATGTGACCATGTAAGTCACCAGGTGTTGAGTTCAATTTGACAGCAACTTACTTTATGTTAATCCCCCTAAGTTTATTTATTCCTAAACCATTCACTTTAGTATGCTTATTTCCTGTTTTCACTGTTTCTAGTTTTTCTTGGTTCGTGCTTTTCCCATTTTGTGTTCCAGTTGTTTGTCTTCGTAAAACTCTTCTTCCAGTGCTGGTACCATTAGTGAGCACACTTCCTTGTGGCTTTGGTCATTTCCATGTTCTTCTCCAGTAATGATAGGAGTTCCTTTGGACTGGGAGATTATCTGGCACTCTTATCCATACACTTCTCTTGGCAACAATACAGAAATGGTTTGCCACTGCCTTTTTCTGGGGTTGATTTGAGTTCCTTTTCCTAGTTGGATTGGTTTTTGAGAGAGTGATAATGAGAATGTGAGAACGATTTGATGAGTTCACATTTTAATTTTCCAAATAAATATGCAAACAAATATCTACCACTTCCCAAATGTTGTGATGCAGTTTACCAGTTTAAAATGTTAACTTACTGTATATATTACTCAAATGTATTCATATTCTCAACATGTGTATATATAATAATCACGTTGAGAAAATTGTGTGTGTACACACACACAGATTTATATAATAAAAATGTATATACTGTGGGAAATGTGGATGAGTGTGCATTTTTACATCTATCCTAAAGTGAGAATATTGATGGATTTCTACATTCTTATTCTAGAAGTACTAACTCATAAGAGGAATTATCATGAGAGCAAATTTACTTTGTTTAATCATTAATATAAAAAAGAAAGCAACACACCCATATTCTAAGTTGGTCAACATCTGTGGTTTTGTATATTAATTTTGGTATGTTGGATGTAACTAGGGTTTATGTGTTTACAAATGGCTATTGTTACATTGCTTACCTTTGCACATGGTAAACTTTTGTTAACCATGAAGACAATTGCTGCATTGCTCTGTTAGTTCTGAAGCTTTACAGAACCTTTTATCACAATGGTACACAGTTCTTCTAAGATCTGAGAAACAAAAGTTATCAGCATGATTTTAACATTGCTGGCTTTCTTTATAAATGTCTATCTTAGTAGGTTCTGGCAATTTTTCTTTAAGTGCAGAAGAATGAAGATACCACCTGTTAAACTCTCATGTTATGCTGCCTCTAATTTTCTTGTTTTTAGAAAACAAGGTTATCTAGCTTCTCATCCCACTGATTGGGTTTATGCTTATATAAATGCTTTATCTTATGAAATAGAGCAAAGCCACTTTGATTCCCTGCTCTGCTCACACTTGTTCTCCAATATATTTCATTATAGACTTCCAAAGAGGATCTTCTGCAAGCTGACTTTGAAGGGGCTTTAAAGTTCTTTAGGGTACAGCTGCCTAAAAGGTACAGGGCTGAAGAAAATGCTAGAAGGCTTATGGAACAGGCCTGCAATGTGAAGGTAAGAGTGATCATCTTTAACTGAAAATAAAGTAATGCTAATTTAAAGACAGACAACTTGAGAAATTAGTAACTGAACAAAGGAAATCATGATCAAGTATTTATTTTTAAATAAAATTGAGCATTTCAACTTTAACCCCCCCCCCCAAATTATCACCAGAACATAATTTACCACCCAGTCTGCTTAGATCAAAATACTAGTTTATAGAAAACCTGGTTCTTCTTTGTGGTCTCTGGGCCTCACAGAGATAGGTGCGGTACTCGCACTTCGATCCACATCAGAATTATCTACTTTTTGAATGGATAGTTTTGGCAGGGTGTGCTCGGCCCAGTGTTCAAGTTCCAGCAGCAGGATTCTTCTCCTGCTTTTGTGCAATGCTGAGGAAAGCATTTCTTTTTTCTTCAGGATTACTTTGAACAATTTTCTTCTTCTCTGTAAGGGTTTTCTTGGAAGTAAAAAAGGCCTCCAGAGAAATCAGTCTGTTTGGTTATTCTCAGTAGAGCCTTGAATCTGTTGCCTTTGTGCACCATTCTGTAAGTATCGCAACTGGCAGAAGCTTTGCCTGGTATGCCATGATGAAGGTTGCTTTGAGAGAATTGCCCTATATAACCAAAAGTTTATCAAACAGCATGCCACAATCATATCTCTTGCCTTCCAGCATTCCTCTGGAAGAGAGTGCGCCTAATAGCTATTCCAGATTTATCAGATATACACTTTGTGCCATTCCAAATCTTTGCAAAATTGACTGTGGCCCAATGTAGCTTTTAGGATGTCAGTACCAATGGCATCAGTTCTGACCAGATAGCACAACCAGACTACTTTTCCAAACATAGGAAGGATAAGCCAAAAAAGAATCATTCCACTCAAAATCTGCAGATTCATTGTCAATTGAGAAGAAGGAAAAAAGAACTCTTAGCATTCTTCATCTTCCTCACTAGTATCATCATATTCTCAAAACTCTCCTCCATCTAGAAGAGAATATCTGTAGCTCAGGGTTGAACTGCGGAGCTTGGTGCTCTCTGAGCTTGGTTGTTGCCTTGCGGATGTTTCGTTACCCAACTAGTTAACATCATCAGTGCGAGTGAGTGTGGGGTTTGCTCCCTGTTTATATACAGTAGCTTGCCTTGCCAGTGTTGGTGGGGGTGTGGTTTTCTCCTTGGTAGAAAAGTTGTGTGGGTATCCATTTTGCTGGAAGATGTTGTATAGGTGGTCTGTTTCCTTTTTCTGGTGTTCCAGGTTACTGCAGTGCATTTGTGCTTGTCTGAATAATGCTCTTACACAGCTCCTCTTGTGGGAGGCTGGGTTGTTGGATTGTATTTGAAAAGTGGTAATGAAAAAATCTGCAAATGCAAAGCAGTATCTTCAGAACTTTACCTCCATGTAAATCCCTTGTATGGCAGAAAAAAACATGATACATGAGATCGTGCTCCAGGAAAATGTGTAAGTATTGTTGTTTTGATGGTTCCTAAGCAACAGATAGCTGTATAGTAACAAATGTAGCATTTTTTCTGGAGAAATTGGCTGTAATACTATGGTGGCATCTTTTAATGGTAAAGTGGAGAAATGTTTTAGAAAAATTGGCATACTCCGAAAGTCTTACTTGAGCAAGCATGAACTTTAATATGGCAAACTGTTACTGTTCTTAAGGCACATCGATCTAGTGCCTTGGGAGTTTGGCAAGATAACAGTCAGCTTCTGCTGAAGTAGGGAAAAATATGGGCAATGAAAGACCGTCTCTTTGTTTCTTAAAATGCTGTTGGCTTAAATCCTTAGTTACTCATCTGTTAATATAGAAATAGGAGAGAATTGCTACCAACTTCTCTATCCAATTGTAACTGGGAGAAAACACAGTCCAGAGCTGGAATGTGGGAAGACTAAGAGGTTCTAGAGCCTTCCCAGGTTATTCCCCTTAGGTTAGGTAGAGTAGCTTTAGTCTGGCAAGATTCTGCCTATATGGTATGAGCAGATAAGGAACTGAAGTTTGGCTGGATTGATTCTTTGTCGTCCTTTGGCTGGGCCTGACACTTTCCTCTCCAATGAATGTATATACAAACAATTCTCTTCTTGCTAATTATCCCAGCACCAGGGTGAGCATTCCAAAGGGCAGGGGAGTGGGGGAAAAAGGCTATAACTTTTGCCCTTTTACCCGGCTTCCTCATGAGTCAAGTTCTGAAAACCTTCCCCACCGTTTGAGCTTGCCCGGCTGTTTGGGGGTCATATCTTCTGATACGAAAGCAAGGGAAAGCTGAAGTAAAATTGTAAGCACAGTTGTGATCAAGTGATTTTCACTTAGCTACTGCTTCCCTTAATGACCAAGTTGCTGGTCTCAATTGCAGTCGCTAAATGAGGATTACCTGTAATGAAGGAAGGATATCTGTTAAAGAGTTAACCTAAAACAATAAAAATGAGTATAACAAGGCTGGTGTACTCCCCCACAACCCCATCACCAGCTCCCAGCATCAGTTACGCCAATGGCCTGGCTGCTTTCTGATCTTCCTAGCACCCTCCCTCCACTCACTACAATGTTCTAGCACAGCATATTACACCAGCCTGCTTTCTCCCAGTCTTCCCAATGCCTTCCCTCCCTGCCTCCTCCTCAGCTTCCACCAATGCCCTAGCATTGCCTATCCCAGTTCAGCACTTTTGTTTCATTAAATCCAAAGTCCCCTAAGCAAGAACTGTTAAATTGAGGGTTTATTGTAATCCCAGTACCAGAATCTTTGGAGGTACATTTGTATTAACACAAACATAAAATCAAATATAATGCATGCAGTCTAATAACATGGGTCTTTAGCAGAGATACAGGTATCTGTGGTGGGATGGCAAACGGGATGAGTGACAAAACATGTAGCCTGATGTCATGGCTTACGTACTTGCATCTGGCATCCAAATACAAGCACAAAAGGATGGAGGTTGCATCATTACATCATGAAGCACATTTCATCAGTTTGTAATAGATGCCTATGATCAGAGAAATGCTGAAGGTTTCAAAATCTTGACAGATTAACAGAATATAGTATTTTCCAATAATCTTATTAATGTTTTTACTCTGCTGTTGTTATCGACAACAGGAGAGTAAAGCATTTTACTCTGAAGATGCTGTAACAAAAAGAGCATCTTCAGTTAAATTTCCCAGCTCTGCATAGGCAGTTTAGGTGGCAGGTGCCCTGTAGGTGTCTTGGATTAGGATCCTCATAGTTCTTGACTGTTGGCCATGAAGAGATGCCTGATGTTCAAGCTGTCTTTAGAAGAGGCTGAGGAACATGAGACATTGTTGCTGATGCATGCTGTATAATTGAGAAACCGAAAGAATACCAAAAAGAAGTGACTGTGCTTCATTGATTATAGAAAGGCCTTTGATTATATTGATCACGTCAAGCTGTGGAAAGTGCTCAGAAAAATGGGAATCCCAGAACATCTCATTGCTCTCATGAGAAACTTATATACAGGTCACGAAGCCACAGTACAGATACAACATGGAAAAACAGACTGGCTCTAGGTTGGCAAAGGTGTGTGACAAGGTGAATACTCTCCCTTTATTTATTCAACCTCTATGCTGAATATATATTGAGGGAAGCTGGATTGGAAGAAGATGAGCGTGGTTTTAAAATTGGAGGAGGAAACTTCAATAACATGTGCTATGCTGAAGGCGCTACCCTGATAGCTGAAAATGCAAAGGATTTGCAAGCTCTAGTAATAAAAGTCAACAAGCAAAGTGAACAAATGTGACTAAAATTAAATATGAAGAAGACCAAACTAATGACAACTGGTAGAACAACCAGCCTTAGAACTGACAATGAAGATATGAAGTTTGAGCCTGCTTCTGACTCTGAAAACAAAACTTATCCTGAGTCAGAAGGGTAAAACGAAACTTATCAGGAAGGACTTGGAGAAATAAAACCCAGAAGTGACTCAGCAGAGCAGGAGAAATCAGAGACGCTGATTGGTCAAACTTCAAGGGAGAATTAAATCCTCCAATCAGCGCTCAAGAAAGATGAGCACAGAAGCGTGTGAATCAAAAGGCAGCCCGATTGGTTGCAGGTAAGAAAAGGCACGGAAAGGATCGTATAAATAGGCACATGTGCCAAGAGCAAGCTGCCAGAGATAATTGATCCTTTGAGCTCACAGCACCTGTGGAAGAGTCCTTGCACCAGTCAGAAGCCTTGCATGGAACCAGAGCCAGCACCTTCTGCCGTTGTGGATCTGCTCCCTGCACCAGCCGCTCCAGTCGAGTCTCTCCTTGCTGTTCCTCCAAGCACAACCTCACCTGCAGTTCCAAGCCTTGCCTTGTCGCTCCAGCACGATTTAGTCTTGCCTCGTCAAGACGCTCCAGTCCAGTCTAGCCATGTCTCCAGATCCGAGCCTTGCCTCAACATTCTAGTCCAGTCCAGCCTTGTCTCCAGATCCGAGCCTTGCCTAGATGCTCCAGTCCAGTCCAGTCCAGCCTTGTCTCCAGATCCAAGCCTTGCCTAGATGCTCCAGTCCAGTCCAGCCTTGTCTCCAGATCCAAGCCTTGCATAGACACTCCATCCAGTCCAGCCTTGTCTCCAGATCCAAGCCTTGCCTAGGCACTCCAGTCCAGTCCAGTCCAGCCTTGTCTCCAGTTCCAAACCTTGCCTAGATGCTCCAGTCCAGTCCAGCCTTGTCTCCAGATCGAGCCTTGCATAGACACTCTAGTCCAGTCCAGCCTTGTCTCCAGATCCAAGCCTTGCCTAGGCAGTCCAGTCCAGTCTTGTCTCCAGATCCAAGCCTTGCCTAGATGTTCCAGCCAAGTCCAGTCTTGTCTCCAGATCCAAGACTTGCCTAGATGCTCCAGTCCAGCCATATCTAGTCTCTGTGTTCTAGCCTGATCCAACCTGCATGCCCGTTTGCAGATTTGTGTGTCAAGCTCCTCTTTGCCACGCACTCTAGCTCCTTCAAGTGTTGCAACTTCAGTCAGAGAATTAGCCGAGTTCTGCCTCACTGTCTTGCCACAGTCTGAATCTGCAATATTGTCTGAGTTTCCTTTGCATCCTGGGTGGACTTGATTGATTTGCATTGCCTAATCTATTACAAGGACTTTTGCCATTGTAAATAGTTATTGTAAATAGTTATTTCAGTAAAGAATTTTATTAGTAATTCTGCCTGGCCGTCTCATAGTCTGAATAGGACAGAAGATATCAAAGTGGTGGATAGATTCTGCCTTTTAGGATCAACCATTAACAGTAAAGGAACAAGCAGTTAGAAATACACTGCAGACTAGCACATGGCAGAGCAGCCATGAAGGCCTTGAAAAAGGTATTCAAATGCTGTGATGTGTCTGTACCTACAAAGATCAAGCAAGCCATGGTATTCCCTGTGACACTCTATAGAAGCAAAAGAAGAATCAGGATAGGAAAAGTATTGACACTTTTGAACTTTGGTGTTGGAGAAGACTCCTGAGAATACAATGGACAGCCAAGAAATCAAACGAGTGGATCATTGAACAAATCAACCCAGAATTCTCACTTGAGGCACAAATGACCAGGCTTAAATTATCCTACTTCGGACACATTATGCGAAGACCTAGCTCCCTGGAGAAGGTTCTAATGCTGGGAAAAGTGCAAGGAAAGAGAAGAAGAGGATGACCAGCAAGAAGGTGGATGGACTTAGTTACACTGGAGATGAGTGTACCATTGGAAGAACTGAAAGACCAGGTTAGGGATAGATAATCATGGAGAAAATCTATCTATGTGGTCACTAAGAGTTGAAAACAACTTGATGGCACATAATCATCATAAATCAATCCAACTGTCCTATTAGGGTTACCATTTGGGCTCTTGAAAAATTGTCATTTAAGTGAAAAATACAAAACTGAACCCTGGTAAGATGGAGTGGCAGTGGATTGATGGTGCTTCATCTTCCGGGAAACTGTCATCCTTAGTTCTGGATGGGGTGGCACTGCCCCAGACAGACTCAGTGTGTAATCTGGGGGTTCTCCTGGACTCACGACTTCTGCTCAAAGAGCAGGTAGCAGTCATGGCCAGGAGGGCCTTTGTGCAACTTCGGGTTGTGCGCCAGTTACGTCCGTTCCTGGATCGAGAAGCCCTCCGAACAGTCACTCATGCCCTGGTTATCTCCCATATAGACTACTGCAATGCACTCCACATGGGGCTACCCTTGAAGAGTATCCAGAAGCTTCAGCTGGTCCAGAATGCAGCCGCACGCGCTATTTTTGGTGCCCCTAGGTCGGCACATATAACACCATTGCTGCACGAGCTGCATTGGGTGCCAGTTTCCTTCCGGGTCCAATTCAAGGTGTTGGTTATTACCTTTAAAGCCCTACATGGCATGGGGCCAGGTTACCTGAGGGACCGTCTCATCCCCATTACATTGGCCCGCCCCACCTGATCAGAGAGGGCATGTTGCGGACCCCATCCATAAGAGAATTTCATCTGGCGGGGTCCAGGAAACGGGCCTTCTCTGTAGTGGCCCCTGCTCTCTGGAATATCTTGCCCCCGGAGGTGAGGCAGGCCCCCTCACTCCTGACCTTCCGGAAGGCCCTGAAGTTCTGCTGTCTCGCCTGGGGCGGGAAAGTGAATAACCATTCTTGGGGGTGGCTCGCACCCTAGAGTCCCTCCCACCAGCCTGGATTTTATACCTTTCTTGGATTTTATTTATTTACTGTATTTTATTATAACTGTTTTATGTGATTTTAATGTTTATATTTTGTGGTGGATTTTATTGTAAAATCCTCTTTTGGGGGAGATGGGTGGTGGCTAAATTTGAGCAATAAATAAATAAAATATCTCAAAGATATTTAATGTAATCCTAAATCACATATTTGGGTATTATTCAAATCACTGTACTCATTTGTTTTTGCACAGAATGACAACATGAATGAATTCATCATGAAATGTTTTGTCTCTGAGTGTCTTGTCTTGAATGCAATCATTCTTTTAATTACTTACATTTTAAAGTATTATATATTAAATATTGTCAGTTATTATTCTAACATTTCATAATGAGAATTTTAAGGAAGTGACTGAGTCACTTTTTTATGGTCTTCCGAGAAATTCCAGCTGAGCTAAAGCAAGGACTTCCTTAAACTCTGCAATAATGAGACAGTTCAGTTAGCCTCACATCAATTACATATTCAGATCATAATAATACAAACACTTGATTATGGAGCCAACCATGGCAGAGTTTTTCTGGTGGACGGGTGGCCAAATTTCTCAAAAATGCAGAAATACTGAATGTTGAAAAGAGGACTCAAGAGAATTACTAGGCAATTATTTATCAGTCAGGAGGAGTCTGGTAGCACTTTTTCAGACTAACACATTTTATTAAAAGGTGTATACTTTCATGAGATATAACTCACTTCCTGATCTGTAGGTTTACTGTATAATGTGTTTATGTGTCCATTGTGTAGTTTTACTGTGACATTGAGGAAATGGACTTGTTCTGTTAGATGGGTTGAGGTGGACTGAGTTTGATGGTGGGGTGTAAGTTCCTGAGATCTTAATGGAATTTGAATTTGAAGAGAGATTCATTTCCATGGATCCAAGTTTATGAAAATGTCATCAATGACTCTCAAATAAAGGAGGAGTTTAGGGGATAAAAATTGAGAAAGTATTCTGAGTCAACTATGAAAATGTTGGAATATTGTGGAGCTATGCATGTGCCCATAAGCTGTGCCACTGATTTCTAGGTATATGTTATTACCAAAGGTGAAGTCATTTTGAGTGAATACAAAGTGACAGGCCTGCTGGCAAGTTGTACTGTGTTGATATCAGTGATGAAGTTTTTCATTGCTTGAGATCCATGTGTGGGATGTTGGTGTATACTCAACATACATAATTGCTAAAATAAGGTTGTTAGGGAGATTGCCAATGGATTTTAGTCTTCTTGGGAAGTCTGTGGTGTCTCTTAATGTAGTTGGGAGTACTGGTGGCATAAGGTCTGAGTAAAGAGTCTATGAAACCTGATATTCCAGCTGTGATGGTTCTAATACTTGAGGCAATGAGATGGCCCAGATTGCCTGGTTTGCCTGATTTCTGTATTTGGGAAGTAGATAGAAGATTCTTGGTCACGGCTCCTGGGGTATCTCCAAGTAGGCAGTCTTGTATGTTCTTAGGAAATTCTTTCATCAGATTGTTCTTTCAGATATATTGCTGTGAAATCTGAGGATAGAAGTTGTAGAATGTAGCGTTGGAGAGTTCCTTCTTGGCTTCCTTGATATAATCCACTTTCTTCATAATCATTCATTTTTTGCACATTGTGCAAAATGCCAGAATTCATTATGAAATCTTTTGACTTTGAATGTGAAGTAAACTGTAACTCATGAAAGCTTATGCCTTTTAATAAAATTTGTTAGTCTATCGGATCCCTGATTTTTGGCTACAATAGATTAACACAGCTCTCTTCCTACAGTGTAGGTCATTATTTAGAACTATTACAATAAAACTTTGGCTAGATTATTTATCAGCCTTTCCAACCTGGGAATCTTCCAGATGTGTGGACTTGACCGCTCAGAATTCTGGGAGCTGATGGGCCCTTCCACAGAAAGCTTTCAGTGCTGCTGATTTTCTTTCACTCAAATACCCCAAATGGAAAATATCAAAACTTCTACTTTGTTATATGAATATATAAAATGCAAAATAATAAACAGTGCTAAACCAACACCTAATAAGACTAATAACAAAGAATAAAAATAATGCAGCAATAAATCCAAAGTATTATCAGCAGTGAAATTAAATCATGTGAAGACTTAAGCATTAAAATAGTTTTCAGTATGCACGCTAGAATATAACCTGGAACACAAATTCCTGATAAGTTTCTTTAGGAAAGGAATTTCATCAGTTTCTATTTTCAGGTAATCCTTGATTAACAACTGCCCTGTTTAGCAACTGTTTGAAGTTACAGTGGCACTGAAAAAGTAACTTTATGACTGCTCCTCACACTTACGACTGGCACAGCATCCTGCAGTCACATGATTGCCATTTGCATGCTTCACAGCCAGCTTCTGACGAGCAGAGTCAATGGAGAAGCTGGCAGTAAAATCGCAAGTTGCGGTTACATGATGTCTTGCTTAATGACTGTGTCGTTTAGTGATGGAGTTGCCAGTCCCAATTCTGGTTGTCAGGTGAGGACTACCTGTATTTCTTTACTGTCTACACTGAAAAGGATTTGCCTCAAGCAGCCACCTGCTTGCTTTACTTCATTGGGTAGAGGATAGATTTAGGGCTCTTTGAACTGAGATAAGGAATAGTCTGGCAGCCAGGCAAATCCTGATGTATTTCTATAATAGGATTATATTGGCTTATTTTGGAATAACAGAAGTTTCTGTATGGCTTTCAGAGTCAGTCCTGCATATAATACACTGCAGTAACCTAAACTGGAAAGTATGAATTAATTGTTGCAAATCTCCACTTTGATTCAAGTAGGATTGCACTGGTATCAGCTTGTGCTGATAAAATATGTTTCAAGTCCATAGGGCAACAAATTTGGCCAAACAGACTGTGGCAGCCCTCTTAGTTCTGGGCTCTCTCTCTGGGGTCAGAGATGGCCTAGAAGCCTGACCCATGTAGATGGCCATATACTAGATCTGGCTTTTACCTTGAAACAGATGAGACATGATCTGGTTCTGTTGGATGTTTCCATTAGTTGCTTGTCATGGACAGATGATACTATTAATTGGAGTTGCTAACCTGTGCAGGGAGGAGGGTCCAAATAAGATGGCCTCTCCAGACATCTGATACATCCAGAAGATTTCCAGGTGGCATTTGGGGATTTACCCAGCAGTCTGGAAGGCAGTTCTGTTGGATGTCTTGTTAGCCTCTGGAGCCTCTCCCTGCCTGCCATTCCCAATCAGTTTCTTGGTTTTTTGAGGAGCTCTGAGAAATGAAGTGGGTGAAGAGATGCCTGGAGTGATGCTGGTGGAAAACAAGAAGCAGATATGACAGGACAGGGGTACAAGCTCAAGCGCAAACCTATTTTGTCATGATAATGGCAGTGAAGCCAAATTACTTCTCCACTCTTATTGTATTTGCAGAATCTTTGCTAGGTGTACTGTTGAGAGTGTCCTTGACCCTAAGAGAAGGATGGGCCAGAAGAACAAACTAATGTAAATTGTGATCACCTGGCCAAGTGCTTCATGGAAAAAATAACTTATATTCACTCTGAGTTGGAAGCCAGATGGACAGAGTCTGTTGAGATGATAGAGGTCAGGCCCTTGGATATGCTTTGGTATGCTGTAGGGTTTGATCCTCTTCCCTATCCTGTTTAACATCTGAAGCTACTGAGAATGGTCATCCATCAGATCAGGGTGAGGTATCATCAATGTGCTGTATATCTCTACCCTGTGCCAAATGAGAGATTGAGTAGATATCGTAGAAGTAGTCAGAGTCTGGATGGGGCAAAATGGACACATACATTCTATATCTGCGGATATGTGGCATGGAAATGAAGTTTAAAAATTGTAGTATTTTTGAACACTATTTATTTAAACTAGTACAAATGTATTGTCAAAGCTGGGAACTTGAGCTTCTAGATGAAAATCAATAAAACAGGAAGGAGGTTGAGAAACCTTTTGCCATGGCTTCTATTGCAAGATTGTTGTGGAATGTTGATGCAATACCATAGCATTATTTTTAAAAAATGGAGAGAAGACGGCAATTCGTATATTATTAATTTCTTAATTATTCTGCAGAAAAGTGCTTGAACTATTTTAAAGCATGTTTGCATACTGGATCAGAAATATAGCTACGCTGTTCCACAGAAAAGTCACAAACTATTAACAAGCTACTTTTTATAGCTGCCCAGTTTTGATAAAATTTCCGTATGGAATGGGGATAATTTCTGAGACTCCTCTCTTATTCAGTCATAGGTGTCTTCCCAGACAATCCAATGCCTGGATTGTCTTTTGGAAAGCTGTGTATAGAAGCTAGAAAAGGAACTAATGGGGTGTGTTTGATGGCTAAATGAGAGAGAAATTAAGGTTAGGGTTACTATTCAGAAATGAATGATGTCATTTGTAAGTCCACAAAAAGTCTACTTTAAATGTAGTTTGGCTAAGGCGGGGTATGCTAAAGTGATTCTTTGTATCTTTTTACCTACAGATACATTTGATTGATTCATAAAATAACTGGATCCCCTTTAATGGGGGTTTTAGTTTTGGGAAAATATAGCATTTCCTGGTTCCATCCTTTGGTCTTTTTCACAGAATTTAAGAGAGTGAACACCACTGAAGCCTAGGTATTTCTCAGTTGTAAGTAGATCCTTCTTGGAAATCTTAGCAGGCAGCAAGGAATCATGGGAAGTTCCATTCCTTGCTTTCTCCCACAACAGGTGTCTTTGTTCACTTACCTTCTGCACACATTATCACATGCCCCTGCTGAGTCAGAGTGATAGCAAGAACTACAAAGGCAGGAAGAGTCATTTCAGTTCTAGCAACCAATTTGCAACCAGGAAGTTGAAGCCAGAAAATCTTACTTCGAAAAATTCTTTTGTTAAAAGATTCCCTACCCCAAGTGACATAATCGGAGGAATAAAGTGGAGGCTTTAGAATGTCAGGCAGGAATTTTACCCACTGGAGATGAAGAATTACTTGTTTACAATGTGGATCAGAGCTGCCTTCACTGGGAAGAAAAACAAGTAAGCCAGCATTAGCCTCGTCATCACCAAACTGCATTACTAAGAGGGCTTTTTGGATTAAATATGAGATATTTTAATCTCAAGGATTTGTCCTTCATGCTTTGCCTGTTTAACGCTATTAAAATTCTGTGCTGTTTCCCAGCAATAATACGATGCTTTTACTTTTCCCTTATTAAAACACAAAGGATAATCTGAATGCTAGAACCGTGTCCCAGCTTTGCTATTTAACTGCAAATAATGTCTTCATGAAAGACACACGTAACTTTGGGAGCACTTTCTGAGAAAAGTGAAATTGAGGGCAGAGCAGAGTTCTTTTATTTTTTTCATTTTGCAAATGACAAGCATGTGACAGTTTGCTAACAGTTTGGACTGGGAAGCATACATTTTGTCATTATCACTTCTGTCATTATGTATATATAATTAGGCTTTTTATCACAGGGCTAGGCAGGAGAGAATATTGCAGGAAACAGTAATAGAAATGGGTCTTTTTCTTTTTAATATATTCTATTTTTTAATTTATGGAATATTGTTTTTCAATATTTTAGAAACATAGATAAAAACACAATTTTATCGTTTTTTAAATGTTTTTCTTTATTGGCGTGTTAATAAATCTATCAGTTCTCTGAAATGACCAACACCTTTTTCAGTTAAAACTTCAAAAGGATGGGATGTTGCATATAAAAGTGAGTTTGGATTCTCCTTCATTTTTTAAAAAAAAAAGTTTATTTCTTGTGAATGATTTGTGAATGATAAGATTTTACCGCTTTGAGCTGGGATCTTGCCCTTTGGCTAATGAAGGAAGCTTAGTTCTGTAATCTTGCACCTCCATCTGAAAGACATCAGTTTTCTTTTTTATGTTAGAATAATTCAAAGAAAAACAAATGCACCTTGAAGACATATCAAACCTACCAAAAGAAGGATTGTTTCCAATGTATCTGGCAGGATATAGAGAAAAATCCCAACCATGGTAGAATGCTATTCATGTCTTCTGTGAGAATCTGTGGAATAAGCATAAAGCAATTTGCCTTGAGAAATCTGACTCCTCCACTAAAAGGAATCTTTCGTGTGATTCAGTATTGCTTTTAAAGAACACTGAGGGAACACAGGAGATCTTCATTGTGAACTGAACTGTTCCTCCATCTCTGCTTCTTTTGGATTTACTTTTCCGTTAGAAGATTACTTTTTATGGTTGAAGAAAACCTTAAGGAAAGACTGTTACCGTCTTAACGTACAAACAGGTGTTTCAACTACCTGTGTCACACAGAGATCAGAAAAACTCCCAAAGGAAAAGCAGCATTCAGGAACTGTTCTCATTGGCTGCAGTGAGCTTTTCTTTCTTTTTCTTTTTCCTTTTCCTATTTTTGTTCCTTTGGTGACACTCCCTGCCTAGTCCCTTCAGGTGGCTGCTGTGAGCAAGTCACATAGAGCTAAGCCGAACTGAGCTAATTCTTTGTCCTGTTGCTAGTCACTGCCAACAGAGTTTGCTGACAACATGATGGAAGAAATTTCCATTGTGATGGCCTACGACTCTCATGTCTTTAGCCAGCTGTATGATGAAGATTTTCTAGCCAGCCTGGTGGCAATCAGCAAACCTAGATATGTGGTAGGTGTTTACATTATGGAATATGATTCACTCCAATTTATCTTTAATTTTTGTAATGTGAAAAAAAATCTTCTTCCTCTATCTTTTATTTATTTATTTATTTATTTTAATTTATCAAATTTGTCACTGCCCATCTCCTCTCACTTTTTCAGCCTTCACTGTTTTAACAGTTTCCAGATTGAGACATTGTTCTGAAACCTTTCAGATTCTTTCTCGTGTGCAATTCTGAACTCCCGTAGATTTTAGCTATACAGTTCACCTTTAGTGCTTCTGCATGAATAGAGACCCTAAAAGTACTGTACTCCAGTTTAGCTATTTAACCTGGTGTTGCTTAACTTGTAGGACTAGTGAGCTTATTGTGTGCACATAAAAAAATCTCCACCCCATATTTCTATTTCTTTGTGTTTGTATAAGGGACAGAAAGGAATGTGAGTGATTGCATTACATGTATTTGTGTGTTTTGTTGCATTTGACAATAGAGACTGTAGAGGTAAGTTTCATAGAAAAAAGTTGGTTTTAAAGAAATGTTTCTCTGTGATACTTACAGTTTCATTGAAGCATTAAGTCTGGCTATTGTGTTGCTTGTATAGAATCTGAGTCGCTATACTCTTGGGAATGTTGGGAATGTTAACTCTCAATTTATCTGTACAAATATCTAGCTGAACAGAGTTTATATTGAATAATCCACTATAACCTATAATTTAAGCACGTTCTATTTGGGCAAGTATATTGCTGAATGAGATACAGTTTTTATTCTGAGGCAGATTAAACCTTTAACTACTTTACAAAATCTCCACAAACCTCACCATAATGCTTTACACAAATTATTTACTTCCCAATAAAACAATAGACTATGCCAGAGTGCTTCCAAATGAGTCTAATTGATCCTTAACTATCTAGTGGAATAAGGACTATCTTTTCCTTTTGTGTTTCAGCGTAACAAAGTTATTGGTTAGTTAATTGTTTTGGCCTTCTGGATAAAGGTTGTGGCAGCTTCTACCAGTGAATGAGCAATTCCACATTTGCATGTCAAGTAAATGTTTGTGTGTATGCGTGTGTGTATGCTTGGATCTTAGTGGATAGACTGTTATGCTGAGATAGAATAATACCGAATTATGCACAGGGAGAAGGATGTAAGGAAATTCTAAAAAGATCAATATCCACAGTTAAAACAGAAGAACTAAAAGTGTAACTCCTATTTTGGGTTCCAGTGTTTTCCACCTCATATCCTCATCTATTTAACTCAGAGTATCTAACATCTATTCTGCTGTTTGCTTTCCACATAAAACATGTTACCATGAATGTATTTTTATTCTTCATTCAGATATGACTATATATAAATAAACATTTATTTTCAACAGTCACCAGATGGAACAATTAGTATGCACAAAGAAAGAAATAAAAAATAACATTAAAAATAATGTTCTATTTTTATAAAAGCACCACAGTAAATCTTACCTTAATAAGAACTGTAAACTTTTGCAGACTTTGTCACTTGTCTCAATCTGTGAAGAAAAAGTACATGAAAATCAGGACAATACTCTTAGAATATAACAGTGGAAGAATTCGTAATACAAATCTCAGTAAAAAGAATGAAATGAAATACATGTACCCATTTTCCAATAGTGCCACCTGCAAAGTCATATCAGGGCATACTTTTCTATGTAGGGAAACAAATAATTCTGTTTCTCAGTATCAAAAGGACATTGCCTCAGTATGTATGTATGTGTGTGTGTGTGTGTGTGTGTGTGTATGTATGTATTGTATGTATGTGTGTGCGTGTGTATGTGTGTGTGTGTGTGTGTGTGTATATATATATATATTTGTTTGATTGATAATATTGACCTTGAAGGTTAAAAGCAGAATCTTCAGACCATGGGAAAACAATAAAGCAAGCTCGCAAACATTCCAACCAAAGCCACTAATTAAAAATCTTACTACAAGCCTGGGTAAAAATGGCAGATCAGCTTCCCTTATAATTTTTTTAGTAGTTTATCGATCTGCTTAAAATACACAAAAAGCAATAACAAGGGAAAATATATCAGTCCTGAAGCAATGCTCATTTTATAATAAAATATCAAAATAAAAAATAAAATATATTTTATAAAATGTTCTGGAATTTGACTTTTGCTACCAAACATGCCAATTAGCCATTTAATCTTGCTTAAAATTAATTCAATCCTTTGTAATGTCAGGTGAGATAAAGACCCTATCAGGCAGCATGGGAGGTTTCACAGGTAGATTGTTTCCTAGGCTCATTCTGCAGTCGCAGAAGTAAATTATATTTATTTATCTTATTTATTTATCAAATTTTATTAGTTAGTTATATCTTGCACATCATACTGTGGGATATCTAATTTATTGAAAATATAATCAATTTTATGTGAATGGACAACATATTTTGTTCAATTACCACTATCTAGTTTCTGCTTCCTGTGCTCCATTCTAAAAAAGAAAGAACTCCTAAAAATGATTAGGGAAATATTTTAATAGGATAATGGAAATTATGCATACAAAGGGTCCATACTTCAGAAAACACTGTGAATTTAGGTGGTTGTGCATTTTTCTGTAGATTTTTTTAAAAAGTTTTTAAAAATGCTGAATCCGAATTCCATCCTAAAATAAGTTAGATAAATAATGAGAGGATTTGTATTAATATTTCCCTAATCCCCAATGTATTATTTGTTGTGTTCTTCTTTACGTAGAATATACAGTGCATATAAACTAGACAGATAACTAGTTTTCTTTTGTATCTCAGAGAATCTAATTTTTGGACAAAGAGAAAGCATAACTGTTACCACAAATACTGATTCCTAGTGCTGTTCTTTGATCTCTTTCTGAAGTGGACAGAGATTTGTTAAGCAAGTGAATGTAGTGGGTCTTTATCTTTTTTTTTTAAATTAATCTTTTCATAGTGCTAAAATTCTTTTTCTGACTACAACATTTTAGAAATATTAAAATTCTTGCTGGCAAAATGCTTCTTAGAAGAAAGAATAATGCTTTAATAATTTAATAATGCTGCTGTAGTGCAAGAATATACTGCTGTGATACCAAAATATTTTTTGTGGCTTCTTCTCTTGTTACACCAATAATGTTGGATGTAAGAACTATGCAGGCATTTTCAATAAAATGAATTTTTTCAAAGTAAACGTTTTATTTTTCTATGCTGCTCTGAAAACATTTAGTTTTTAAATAGGTAGGAATTATGATTGTATGGATAAAGTAGTCTCTATATCTAAATATTATCAGAGCAGTGTGAGAAGCTTCAATTGATGAAGCTGTTTCCACACAAGTTCCAGATTTGAAATGATCTTAAAATAGCATTGGTTTCAAACCTTACCTCCCTGGAGACCTTGTATTTTTGATTAAACAATTCTGGACTTTTTTTCTCTCTGCCAGAGAAAACTTCTTGTCGCTTAATGGAGAGATAAATAGATCTGTTGCTCTTATTAATATTTAACTTTGACTTTTCCTCCTTCTTTGAACAACCCATATTTCTGCAGCTTTGTGTTTAATGACATGTGACAAGCTATCTCTGCAAAAAGCGTATATATTATTACTGTTTCATTGACAATGGAAGAGATACCCCAAAAGCATAGCACGATTTAATATCTGACTTTTGTAGTCATGCATTAATATATTTTAGTAACTGTCAAGTAATGGTGTCTTTTTTTTATCCTATTCTAATTCTACGTTAGGCAGGTTAATCCATGTGTTCCAATTATGTCTTAAAATATAGTGATAGGCTGTGTGTGAACCTAATTGTTGTAGTACCCTGAATAATTATGAAGAATCTGAACCAAGCTTCATATAATTGAAAGATGATCTCAGATCTTAATATTTTTTTAAAAACGAGCGTATTCCATTAATATTTTTCTTCCGTAACAAATTAACAGATTCAGAATCATAGTTTAAGAAATAAACACTCATTATCCTCAGGGTGAATACTGAGAGATACTGGGAGGTGTTGTTCACCCCATCTGGGAGGTGTGACAGTTTTGCTGCAACAACAGAGGAAAGAAAGTGTTAGATAAGAACATTAAAATATTTGCTCAGCTGGATCAGCCAGAAGGCCCAGAATTTTGTGATATTTCCCATAAGGTACTGCCTACATCAGCAGATGCACAGTTACAAGAATACAGAAGTCCAGGGTTCTGTATTCCATAGGGGCCAACCAAATGCATTTGGGAAACTCTCAGGCATAGAGTGGGAGCAATACCTCTCTTCTACTGTTGCTTGCCAGGAACTGGTATTTCACATACGCTACTTGTGACTCTGGAGATAATATAGCACCATCTAAACTAATAGCCGTAGCTATCTCTATCCTCTGTGAATTTCTCTAGTCCCCTTTTTAAAACTATCTACTCCATGCTGGCCATGGAATTCTGGGAGTTGAAGTCCACCCATCTTAAAGTTCCCAAGATTGAAAAACACTGATCTAAATGGATGAGTTCCGTGAGTCATGCTGGCCACATGACCCGGAAGTGTCCTATGGACAACGCCGGCTCCAAGGCTTTGAAACGGAGATGAGCACCGCCCCCTAGAGTCGGACACGACTGGACTTTACGTCAAGGGAAACCTTTACCTTTACTAAATGGATGCATATCACATCTGACAGCAGCTAATTTCATCATTTATACATTGTGCACAAAAAGACCTGTTTGCCTTGAATCCCTCTGCATTAGACATTGACTGGAGGGCCCTAAGGGCTCCAAGTTCTAGTGCTGTGAGATAGGGAGCAAAAGTAATTTCTGCCAGGAATTTGATATTTTGCATGTTTCATAGCATGCCTGACCTGCTTTCACTAAAAAGCACCAATTGCTATAGCCTTTCCTCCTAAAGATTGGCTTTAGTTGTCTCATTATTTTGATTAATCTTTTCTTCCCTTTTTCTAGCTCTACAATAACCTCTTTCTGGTATGCAGTATTGCAAAGAATGATGACATTGTCAATTCATGTTATTATGGCTGTTGTATTTTCCATTAATTTCCTAATAATTCCTGGTATAGGAATTTCCCTTTTTTAAGCCACCAAATGCGGGATTGAAACTTCCATTGAGCTGTCCATCATCACTTCAAGATTCCTTTCCATTCAGTCATTCCCAACTCCAGTAACGTGTATGAGAATATTATTTTGTTCATTTGGGCTTTTGCAGCTGCATACATTGCTTTGCACTTCCAGATCTCTTCCAGCTTCTGTAGTTGAGCTGGAAAATTGGTGCCATGAATACAGGATATATGCTTGTAACTGTGCATCTGCTGATGTAGGCAGTACCTTATGGAAAATATCACAAAATTCTTTGTTGTTTTGCTGTAATAAAGTAACACCAGTATTCCTCTGAAAAAGAAGTACTGGACTACAAATACTGATACTGTATATATAATCCCCAACTGATATTTGCACAATAATATTAGGTATGTGTCATCCTCATTCTCGCTTTTATCCAGTGTCGTTCATAAAAAGCAATTAAATTGCTAAATATTTTATTCAGCAGCCAGTTGACACTATAGATCACTCCCCATATTGTATACCATATTGTTCACTTTAATGGTAGTTGGTTTCCTCATTATTTTATACTTTCCTCCTTGTATTTACTGATGCTTCTGTTGATCAAAAGATAGTGGTAAAGCAGCAGAGAATACAAGATATGCACTCACAGAGATGTATCCTAGCAACTTGTGGTGCTACAAATATGCTGTGTCCCCAAGTGGAAAATGGAAAGAGAACAGGAAGCATTCTGGTGAGCTTTGCTTCTGTTCCTGCAAAATCTGGGTTTTGAGTGATCAGTTTTGAGCCAAGGACACAAAGAAAAAGGGTTTGTGTGTGTCTATGATTGGGTGTGTGTGTATGAGAGAGAGAGATTTATTTTGCTTTTAAGGGGTTTTTTGAAAATAATTAGGCTTTTGTTAAATTTTCTTGTCAAAATTATGCTGGGCTGCAGTTGTCTTGGTTAACTGTTTTCTGTTAATTTATGTTATCGCCCAGAGTCCCCCAATGGGAGGAGATGGGTGGGGACAAATTAAATTAAATTAAACAATCAATTAATTAATTAATATCTGACTTGTATAGAAGCTGAAATTTTTGCAAATCCAAGTTTTGGAGTTCTTCATTCTTTCTGTGGCAGTTGTCAGAGTCATTTGAAGTGGATAGCACAAGTTTAAGACTGTGTTTCCAAACCTCCCATCAAGAGAACTCATTTTGATATTTTTCTGGAACTTTGTATAAGTTACCTGCACTGTATGTATTGCTTCAGGCTGGCTAGTGAGAATCTAGAAGGTTAAACCTTCTAAATCAGCATTCCTGCACCAATGAAGCTGCTAGCTAGAAGAGAAACAGCAGGTGTTCCAGTAGGAGATTTAATTAATAGTCAATTATCCTTTTTGTCTAACAGCCAGATGACTTTGGAGGACAAATTTCGTGCCACTGGCGCACTGAGGCCTACTGATTGCTTCAGCCTGAGCATTCACACTGCTCTCTTTATGCGCACTGATCTTTTCTGGCCAGCCTCCTTTTTATCCGGTTGCTCTGTAGTCTGCTTTTTACTTTCCTAGATTCAGCTTACCCTTATACTCTTAGTGCCTGGCACTGGTACCAAAGACTTCCATGCTTCTACACAAGTAGCTATCGTTGTCCCATTACTTTACTGTGTACATAGTGTAACATGGCACTTTGTTATGTATGTACAGCAGAGCCAAGATTTCCATTCGCTGAAGTATGTCCTACTGCTCGTTAATAATTCTTTCCTATCTTCATATTGTTGATTGCTCCCTGTACTTTCACAATATGTACATTTTTGTGGCCTCATTATCCTCTACTCCCACTGCCTATCCTGTAATTAGAACAATTTCATTTTAGGTTTGGTAGTTTATATTATAATGGAAGAAGCACTACTCCCATCCAAATACTTTGGGTTTTTGTAGGAGGTACAACCGGAATATGGAATTCATAGCTGATGGAAACCACTTGTTTTTAAAAATAATTTTCTTAGTTACAATCAATCACAGACTCTTGTCCCAAATCTCTCAGTAGTTTCAATTATAAAGACCCCCCAAGAATCCCAGTCCAGAGGTAGTTAGCTGCTGCTTTTAGCAGTGGGATGTGTGGTTTGTTTTTTCTATAGTAATAGGAACCAGAAAGTTCCTTTGTGAATTGAATAATATTCCCCACTCTTTAGCCTCATGATTCGAATCCTGCAGCCTTGTTGGGGAAGTTAACTTACCTAGTTTCAGTTGAAATTCACTGGCAAATTTTTGAAGTTCATGGTCAGTATACAATAGCCCCAGTTTCTGTAGTCCCTGTGTGCCCTGATGCAGTATTTTTTCACCCCAAGTGTTACCCTTAATGTTACTACCTTTTTTTGTTATTTATTTTTATTGCTTTACAGGTGCCTACAAAGAAGCTGAAGAAATATGAGAAAGAATATCAAATGATGCGGGAGAATCAGCTGCAGCAGGAAGACCCTTTGGATCGATATAAGGTAATGGGTTGCCATGTGCTCAGACACTTTCCATTTGAACAGAAAGAGATTGCCTTTGTAAGCTGAAAGGAAAGCTGTGGACAATGTTTTCACACTGCCTGATGTGGCACATCTATAAAACATTTTCATTATGTTTTATATTTTACTTGAAACCATTAAATTCATTTTATTTAAGAACCACATATAATGTTTTTATTTTTTCAGTTTATATGTTTGTAGGTTATACTTCTGGGAAACTGCATGGGATGCTGAGAAAGAATGAGGGATTCTCTACTACTGACATACAAAGGAGGCAAAGAATTATGTGTTAGACAAAGCTATGTGTGGTTCACTACCATAGACACATTTTGGAAGGTGAATGCTTCCATAATTGACTGACTACACTGAATGAATGACTTTTTCCTCTGTGATACAAATACTCTTGATGACTTAGTAATATTTATAACACTCTCGTCACATAGATTGAGAAACAGAGTTGGTGAAATAATTCATTTTACTGAACCACATTTCAGTTATATTGGTTACAAGCAAGGATAAAATTAAATTCCTTAGTAAAGTGGAACTCTAGTTTTATCCATTTTGTTGTATTTTTGCTCTGAACTCCCATAACTAATTGGATGGAACAAAGTGGCAACCTGAACTGGGAGTTTGAATAGTATTTCTGCCACAAAGTTACTAACCTGTTCTTCCACTCAGTTGGCATATGTAATATACATATGATACTTCTAGCCTACCTTACAGGGATGTTGTAAGGATTATTGCCATACTGTATGTGACCACTGAGTTGTTGAAATGGGCTTCATCAGTATTAAGTATTAGGTCTGAACAATTGCACTGTGTAAAATTACTAATGGGTCAAATTAAAGATACTTTCATGTTTCTTGAATTTTTGTAAGCACTGTAACTCCTAATACCTATTTGGGGGCCTAGATTGTTAGACATTTTTTTAAAAATCCCCAAATTTATACAAATTCTTACTTTCTAGAAAAGATAAACCAAGTTTTGAATGATATGAAAAATAGAATCGTTATTATTACTGCATTGACCTAAAGGAAAGATTGAATTCTAGGTCAAATAATGTTTACATGATGTTCTTGTTAAATAAATAATGTCACATTACCATATAGTGTTAAGGTTTAGCTGTGCATTCACATATTACTTAAAGGTTTTATCCTCACTTTGAACCCTGATTTATTTAGCCCTTGCTACTGTTGAATTCTGTGAGAGTGAGATTCTATAGAGAATGAAGAGGAAAGTAGGGATGGGTTAGAAATGGGGGATGTTAAAATTGTGACTTTGAATGTGCAGCGTGTAATGTGTATGGTTACATATAAAAGAATGATTCAGTATTTAAAGCCAATGCCTTCAAATATGACAATGTTGCAGGCAATTCTTAAAACAAATGGAAAAGATTTTCTGTTAAAACGCTAGATTTTGGACTATTATTAATGGCAAGAGGCTCTTCCAAGTCTAGAGGGGTTAACTATTATTCTTTCTAGCTCTACATTCTTTTAAATTAAATATGTTCTTGGTGATAACAAGGGTAGAAGTATCTTTGTTAAAGGATTTTTGACTATAACTACTTTAGCTTCACTTTATGTACCAAATAAATTGGAATTCCCTTTTTTACAACAACCTTTTGGTAAAACGTAAATATTGGCAAAAGGCAAAATACAGAGATGTAATTCTAGACCAGTCCAAGGTACAGATTATAACAAAAGGCATAAATTTGAAAAGCCAACTAGTAAATTTAATTATTTGAGTTTAAATTAATGGATATATGAGGTGAAGAAATTGGTAATGATTCAGATATTCACATATTATTTACAAGTCCATAAAGTGGAGTCCTGGATAGGTTATATATTTGTTTCCACGGGTACAGAATGCTTCTTCAGCAATAACAGATAGTACAGATAATTCACTATTTAAATTGTGTTACAGTGGGAATGGTACTTCCCCAAACATTCTACAGCGGAAATTTAGTATTATCTTACCAGCAGCTTTGTCCACTTTCCAGTCAATAAATTAACACTGAAAAACTATATTTAGGAAACCCCCCTGACCAAGTGAGTCCAGGAATGAGATGGGAAGCACTTAAATCACGTTTTAGGACTAAAACATTGTAGAACAGCAAAATCTGTTCAGACTGAATCGGAAGTACAAATACTTCATTATGAATTCGAGGTAACAGACTCAAAAAAATCCTCCAGAGTTCAGAAGGGGAGGAGGGAGGATCCAGCTGAAGTAGATAAAATCATGACTTTACTGATCTACCTAAAATAAATGATGTGTTTATTTTTATACTAAACCAAATGTTGGGAGTACTGCTCCCAAATTAAACATGTCTAATATGAGAAACTATTTAGCGCAAATATAGTTGGAAGTATTATCAGGAGAAATATGGCTGAGACTTCATAGGCCGATAGAGATGGAGGGATTAAAGGTTGTCATCCAAACTGTGATTGTGTATAAGGTGCTAGAGAATATTTATTGCAATCTCCAAATTTCTAAACGGCCCTTTGAAGTGGATCCCTACCATCCAATTTCATACTGAAATGTAGATTATAAATTATTCTGTTATTTAGTACTCTTGCAAATAGAATTGTCATTGTGAATGTAGTACCCATAGATCAAGCTGTTTTCATTCCTAAGTATTGCAGATCCAATGTGCAAATGTGTAGTTTCATATTAAATAGTAAATATAAAGGTTTTCCCACAGTTATGCTTACATTAAAGCATTTGATGTAAGGAACTTTAAGGAAATGTGTCCAAAGTTTATAAGATAGTTCAAGTCTTTCCTTGTGAAAATATTTGTTTTTCATTTGATGATTAAACCATTTGTGGTCCACAGTAGCTTGAGCAACTCTATTTGTCTTGGGAACTGTTATAAAAATCAAGATAATTAATTAATTAATTCAACTTTGGCACTGCCCAACTCCAGACTGACTCTGAGCAGCCTACAGTATCAGATATAAATACAGTAAGTTAAATAAAAATACAGTAAGGGAAATAAATAAATAAAAAGGCAAATCCAGACAACTGACATCAAAATGTCTGCAACATGCAATAAAAGCATCTAACAAGGGGTTTCATCTGCCCTATTCCAAGGCC
The DNA here is from genome assembly GCF_035149785.1 of Candoia aspera. Lineage (NCBI taxonomy): Eukaryota > Metazoa > Chordata > Lepidosauria > Squamata > Candoiidae > Candoia > Candoia aspera. Next base: position 107,361,960 of record NC_086155.1, on the reverse strand, counting down.
TTCCAGGATGCCATCAGGATGAGAGCCATCTGGGTGTCAGGGGGACCTCATTCCAGAGGGCAGGTGCTGTGACAAAGAAGGCACACTTCCTGGGTCCTGAAAGATTACACTGTTTAATTGAGGGACCAGAGCATATCCACTCTGTCAGCTCTTACCAGCTAGTCAAAAACAATGGGAGATAGGGGGTCCCTCAGATACTGGGCTCTGCCATATAGGGCTTTATAGGTGATAACCAGCACCTTGAATTGCACCCTCAAGCATACTGGCAACTAGTGCAGCTCATGAAGCAAGGGTGGAGACAGGCCCACCACTACTTGTGTGGCAATGCATTTTAGACCAGTTGAAACTTCTGAGGGGTCTTCAAGGATGGCCCCATGTACAGCATTGCAGTAGTTGAGCTATGAAGTGATAAGGGCATGAGTTACTGTCAGAAGGGCTGCTCAATCTAGCAAGGGGCATAACTGGTATATCTGATGAACTGTGCAAAGGCCCTCTTTGCCACAGCTTCCACCTACTCTTCAATCAGGAGCTGTGAGTCCAAGAGGACTCCAACATTGTGCTCCACTCCTGGAGTAAGTATGGAAGATCTTGTGCCTGGATCTGGGTGCAACAACCAAATAATTGATCTTGATAATACTGAGTTGCAGTCAGTTTCTCCCCATTCAACCCTGCAGCTTTATGTAAATGTTAAACATGAGAGAAGAGAGCCTTGAACACTGTGGCACCCCACAGAGGTGGGACCTAGGGAGCAACCTCTCCTCTGCTGGCCAGTACCAACTGGAACAGGCTTTGAAAGAGGGAAAAGAACTACAGCAATATGATGACCCCAATTCCCAACTCCCAGAGCTGGTGCAGAAGGATGCTATAGTCAACAGTATTAAAAGCCACTGAGAGATGAAGAAGTTCAAGGATGGATGCACCACCTCTATCTTGGCTCCACTATAGGTAATTGCTAAGTGCAACCAAGGCTTTCCCCATACAGAATACCAGCCTGTAACCAACTGGAATGAGTCTAGATAATCCACTCCCTCCAGAATCCTCTGCAACTCCAGCCTGACAACCTTCTCAACAACCTTCCCTTGCCAGTAGTTATCTAAGATAGTTGAGTCCAAGGACTGTCTCTTGAAGGGGTACATCCGTGCCCCCTTCAAGGCAGAAGACACCACCCCCTCTCCCAACAAGGCCAACACCACAGTATGGACCCAGGTCACCTCCTCAAAACTGCTTTAATGATCCCGAGCGGCCTGGATCAAATAAACAGGTGCCCTGTCCACTTCCTCAAGAATTACCAACTCAAACTCATTCCAGATTACACCACCAGACTGAACCACTGCGACCTCAGCCAGACCTACCCAGTCAGAATCTGACTTAGTGCAGATCTGAGTGATTTTATCTTTCAAATAGCCAGAATATTCCTCACAGTGGCCCTGGAGGTGGTCCTGTGGCCTGTCCCTACTTAGCAGGGATCAGATCACTCTAAAAAGGGCCACTGACGCAGTCAGGATGCAGTGAAATATTGACATTTTGCCATTCTTATCACTATGAGGTAATCTCTACTATGGGCTCTTATTCATGTTTGATCACATTCACTCCGAGTCTCCCTGCAATGGCATACCATTGGCCATTGACCCTTCATCTCCCAGAGCTTCTCAGTAAACTAAAATGTACCCCAGAATCAACATACAGGAAATGGCCACATGGGAATTATGTGGTCAGAGGCCCACCCACCCATCCATTTCAATTGGCCTCCAAGGCCTCAGCTGAACCACCTGCCAGATCCTAAGGGAAGATCCCAAACTGCCATAGGGTCCATCTGGTGCCAGGGTGGGCTGATGGAATAGAACCTGTCTCCCCATGAGGGAGGGTGGCACAGTGAGCTGGGAAGTACCCAGAGAATGATCTGTCCATGGCAATGGACTGATGGTAATGTTCTCTATTACCAGATCACAGCACAACTGCCCCAAGACAAAAATGAGATCCCGTGTGGGGTGCAGTATGTGACTTCAGTTTTGCCAACATGGAAATGGAGTTGAGATTGAGTGGGTCTACTCATTGGCTCTTTTCAGAATCAGTCTCATCCACTGACATCTTCTCCCATTAAGCAGTAGGGTCATTGCTATCAATAGTTGGGACCAAGATGGTCCCAATTATTGATAGGAAAGAAAGAAATCTGTTCATAGCTTTTTTCCTGGTGTTGTTACAGTTCCATATAACCAAGCAAAATCTGTTGTCTGCTACCCAAAAGGAACCTAAGATAACTAAGCAGGAAGAATCTGGAAACGGAGGGAAAGCATCTCCTCATTGTTACTTAAGGGTTAAAGGATCTGATCAAGAGAAGATGTTTCCCAATACTGAAGGATGCTTCATTCAGAGAACATTGGAGACATTTATAATACTGTGAATCCTTTTGTTAATTTAGCAAAAATATTGAATGACTCAGTGTGCTGACATGTACACCTGTTAATTCACTGATAATACTAAAAAAATTCCTACTGTTTCCTGACAGATAATATATTCAGAACAAACACATGCAGCCTTTCTACAACTGAGCATTACCCGTCTCTCTTTATGCACCATTGAATGAAGGATTCCATAGTTCCACACTGCCTGTTGAATTCTTATACTATGCCAAAGAATATTGGAATAAAATATTCAGGAAAATGTGAACACAAGCTTGCTCTCTTTAATTTTTGACTTCATGAGACATTAAGGGAAGATGAAAATATTTAAATATATGTGACTGATCTTAAGTAATAACAGGTGGTAGTTGGAGGGTGTGCCGTTTTTTGGAAGCACCTTAAATGATTTTGGACATTCTGTACCTGCTGCTTTGTTTTCTGGCTGGCTGTTACCTGTAAAGCCTTGTACCATTTAAACCTGGGATTTTTGAAGGGCTGCTTTCTCCTTTATGAGCCTGGCTATACAAGGGTCTCAGGTGCAATTATAAATAACTGTAAGTAGGTCTGGCAAAAACTCTTGTCAGAAATTGTGGAGAGCTGATCATTTTAGACAGAATTGAATTGGATGCATCATTACTTCAGTGCTGTGTTCCTGTGTCAGCTGTGTCTTCATCTGAAATGTCTGCATCCCACCACCATTGGAAATCTAGTTCACTGGATTATCAGACCATTCAACTTTTGTAGTGATGCCTGAATTGTGGGTATCCCTTTCATAAGAGATCCAGTGATCGGTGTTGATGGGTTGTGCAGATATTTCACTGAGTTTAAATGTATTGTTTCTTTGCTGTTCATTTTACTTATCTCTGATTTTAGTTCTCTATCATAATGATAGCTGCCAGGGGAGTAACTGTTAATCCGTTACAGTGTAGTAGACTAATGAATATGGCATACGTTTTCTTGAATGATGGACCACTTTATCAGATGCATGGAAGATATTAATTGTATTTAAGTGCTCATTGTGACACTGTTTTGGACAGCCTGTATGGAGTGAAAACAACAGAATATTGGACATGTCAATGCAGTTATTGTGATCTGAGTTTAACTCAAATGAGATTTCACATTCATTCATTAATTTATATAGATATGTGCATATTTTTTAAAAGTTCAGCTCATTTTCAGTAATGAAATGTGTTCATTTACCAGCTTTTTATTGTTTAGTTTGAAGAATGCAAATATATGATACAAAAGAGCTTGCCTTGAAATATCTTTGCTTATACTAATCTGGATTAATTCACTTTGCTAGTTAGTCTCATGTGGCGCAGAGTGGTAGATGGCAGTATTGCAACCGAAACTCTCCCTACAACCCGAGTTCGATCCCAGAGGAAGCTGGATTCTTGGGTAGCCAGCTCAGGCCGACTCAGCCTTCCGTCCTGAGATCGGTAAAATGAGCACCCAGTTTGCTGGGGAAGGTGACGACTGGGAAAGGCAAAGGCAAACCACCCCGCTACAGTCTGCCAAGAAAACGTTGCGAAAGCGGCATCCCCCCAAAGGGTCAGATGTGACTCGGTGCTTGCACAGGGGACCTTTCACCTTTCACAGTTAGATGTTATTAAATAGGCTTACTAATTAGTATCCTTTTGATTAAGAAGCATATTCTTCCCTTGTGAACTGAATAACTAAATCACATTTCAAAGCTTTTTTTCCCCAAACATTTTCCAAACCTGGTTGTTTATTCATATCAATAGGAACTTCATGTTATTCAGAAGCACTGCAGTCTGTTAAGCAATTATTTCATCAGTGATTAGGAAAGACATTTTTTGCAACACAACTGGATTTCTCTAAACTTTTTGTTTAGACAGACAGTAAGATCTTATTTTGATGCTGCTTCCAGTGTCTTGTAGCTTTAAGATTTTTTGAACTTAAGAGCTCACAGACTTTGAATATTACATATGGCCAAAAAATGAAAATCTGTAAATCTGCATTCTGCATAAAAGCAGAAAATACAGGAGGCACACTGATTTGATCCATTATGAACAATCAGTGAGAGTCAGTTTGGTGTAGTGGTGAAGGTGCTGGCCTAGAAACCAGGAGACTGTGAGTTCTAGGCCCCTGTTAGGCATGAAAGCAGGCCAGGTGATTTTGGGCCAGTCACTGTCTCTCAGGCCAACCCACCTCACAGGGTTGTTATTGTGGGGAAAATAGGAGGCAGGAGTATTAGGTATGTTTGCGGCCTTGAGTTATAGATAAAAAAGTGGGATAAAAATATAACAAGAAGAAGAAGCTGTGAAACAATACAATCCCAGCAGTAACTTTAAAAGGGCTTTGCCATTGCTGGTGGTGCACCATATTAATAAGAGAAGGGTTTTATATAGCCTTTTCATGGTAAGATTTCTTTGGTGTTGTCCAGTTACCAATTATTAGGAATAAGTCTCCCCTAATTTCATGAAACTTTCTTCTGGTTAATGTGTTTAGAATTAGGAATGCAGAATTTACCTTCTATCCGGCAAGACTAAAGTCCATCTATCTCAGCACGGTTAACATTGAACAGCAGAGGCTCTCCAGCTTTGAGTCTTTCCCAGTCCCAAAAACTGAACTAAGGATTGTCTGTAAGCAAAGCTTTTGTGGGATGCTTGAGCCAGAAAATTTCTTCTCATTCCCTATCTCTTATGTCAAAACCCAAGGATCAAAAATCAGCTCTCATTAACATCATTGCTAAAAATGAGCAACAGAAGGAAAAAAACCCCCAGTAATCTCTGGTGGAAAAAATAAATAAACAAATAAATAACAATTTACTGCTGGGGTGAATGCCTCGTTCTGCCTAGCGATAAGATTGGCTATCAACAGCTAGTAGTTTGGGTGGCTTTTAATTTACTTCCTAAATTACAGGATGAATACCTTAACTTGAACTGGTGGCAGCGGCAGATAGGTAGGTAGGTGGAGAGAGAAAGAGGGAGACCTAGGAAACCTAAACAAGATAGGACTTGTTGACTGGACTGCTTGAATGGGAGACTACCAGGCAAGCACAGAGCTGTCAACTAAATGGGAAGTTGAAAAATATCCTTAGGAAAAGCAATGGCATACCAGTCCCATTGTGGGGAAGAAAATTACAAGTATTCATGTTATAATCAGAAATCAAGCTTAACTTGAAGGTGTCCTTTTTTATACCTCAAAGGCCAGCTGATAGGGAGCTCCATAGGAAGAGGGTTATCTCACTTTGGGACATGTTTATCAGCCTTTTGAATGCATCTGTTTGGCATCTGTGTAATAGAAAACAGTAGACTAAACAGAAGCCTGACCTGAACAGGGCTGTTTTCATCTTGCTTTGCTAGTATCAGTCCAATTAAATTATATTGTCAGTATATTTGATATGCCTTTGGACTTACCTATACCTTATAAGTCAGAAGTAACTAGATAACTCTATGTTGCATGTATTTTTTTCACCTGGAGTTGAAACTTTAAAATTCCGAACTAACTGATATCAAAAGCCCTCTTCTACTTTTCAAAAGTGATTTTTTCACTGGAAAAAACCATTGTACATGCTGTAGTGGAAGATGAGACACACCCAACTTAAAAGCAATAGTGAAATTTACTTGCATCAACCAGACCAATTGCTCTTGCTTTTTATTGTTCGTTTGGGGTGATGATAATAGTAGGTGGTGCTGACAGCTTTCTGAGCTAGGCCTTGCCTTCTGAGGTTGAGCTTCCTCCTTTCAATCAAACGTTTGCCTTAATAGGCCACAGTAGGAAATAAGCTATCTCTGAAGAACAAAGCCCTGTGCCTCCATGCAGAATTCTCAAGTTGGGGCTTTGTCCACGTCCTAATTATTGTTGATTTGCCTTTAAATTTCACTGGATTGCTTCTCTTTCTGTTTCTCAACTTTTTATCCATGATTGAAAGCGGTAGTTACTTTGTGACTGAGCTGGAGGTAAGTTTTATTTGGATGTATGTTGTTGATTTTTTTTTTTTGGTCTTTGGAAATGCAGTATCCTCCTTGATAGCAGATAGTTAAGAATTCTCCCCCTCACCTTTCTGGTTCATGTCGCAGAACCCTGAGACTTGTATTTGGGAGTTATAATCCTTTTTGCTAGACTATAGATAGTATGGTGATGGAAGAAGTACTTCAGTTTACATACTTATCTCACGTTTGGCTGGCATAGTGCAGAAATTTTATCTCCTGTGTAGCAGTGTTAACAAGTAGGTTCTTTTTAAATTACATCTGAAACTTCCCTAGAGGTAACAAAATCAGTCTGCTTATTCCTTGAGCTGCCGTAACTGCATTTCCCTTTGAGAACCCTGGTGCTTTTCAGGACTAAAGTGATTTTTAATTACTGTTTTAAAAATTTTAAAAATCTATTACTGCAAGACTTCTTTCTTGTTGAGGAGATGGATTAAGTCTGGTATGACAAGACTTTTCTTTTTCATCTGCAGAAGAAAAACACATTAACAAGCTAAATTGCTAAATATATTGGACATATTTCCTTTGAAATTTGGCACACTTGTATTGCAAGGAGGAGGACACTGCAGTTCCTACTGCACAGCTTGCTTGCCCATTTGTCTGTAAATGCAGAGCCAGAAATCTCATGCTCACATTGTGCTACCTGCTTTGCAAACACTGAAGCTTTTTGGCAAGCACTTAACAGAATATAAACTCAACTCTTATTCCGGCTGGATGCCTTCAAAGCTTGCAGACTTCAGCTGAGTTATTCACACTTCTGTCAGATAGTCTCCAGTAATAGAGAAGTAATAGAGGATTTGCAAATTTATAAAAACACAAGGTAAGAGAATTGCCAGCTTCTCCATTATTCTTTTGAAGGAACTGATACTTCTCATGTCTTGTGGTTGAAATACAGAATTTGTGTGTATATGAAGAGATTTAGTTACAAGGTTGCTTTAAAATCTTAACACACTTTTGAACATTCTGGGAATGGCTTTACTGCCCTTTGCATGTACTGTAATTTGACTGCGGAAGTAGTTGCAATGAATCCTAGGATTATCCATGCTCACCTTAAACACTGACTGTTCTCATCTCTGATACCTGAATTTTCAGAAAAGTATTTCATGGTGCTGGTTTTGCTGAGTCACGCAAATTGCTTTGGGGGAAACTTCATTTCTAATAATAGTTCTGATGGTAATTTAGTAATAAAGTATTGAGCCAAATGTATAATGATAGTATATAGCAACATTCAGTCAGAACAGATTTGCATATTTTGAATCTTGGTTTAATACTTTCAGCCACACAGTGTGGTATTTTCTGTGCAGTTTTCTGTTACCTGCTATTTAAAGAAAGTTCACCTTTAAAGAGAAAACGATGCACTTCTCTATACTGTGAACAATTTTTTTTTAGTTTGGTGGGTGGGTGCAGATGCTAATCTCACATATCTGCTCAGAATACTGCAGGGAAAAAGAACATGAAATTATGTTGATGTTTGGAAAAGTAACTGCCACTCCAAGAAAGCTGCAGAAAGCTTTGACATTAACATGTGGAAAGAGGCTTTTATTTCCTTGATTTATAAAAAAGGAAAGGATTGGACTGTTCTGAACTATATTGATCAAGCTGATTCCTAAATGTGAATTACAAATTCTTCACAGCAATTTTTGCTAAGAAGCTAAATGATTTCTCAATTGAGATAATACTGTACATTCTGACTAGCCAGACTTTGTCCTGCAGAGATATATGGGAGATAATATCAGATATATTCTGAATGATACTGATAAGATAAACCAGAAAGACCAAATATTGGCTATGTTTTTTCTTGATGCTGAAAAAGTCTTTGACAATCTGGAATGGACGTTTCATTTGCAGTTCTCAAAAAATGGTCTGTAGCCCTAACTTTTTACATGGATACAGAGTCTTTATAAAAAACAAAAAACTGAAATTATTGTGAATAGTCTTACTTCACAGCAATATATTATACTATGGAACAAGCCAAGATGTCATCTTCTTTATCTTATTAACATTAAAAATGTTGGTAATCCAAATACATCAAGAAAATAGAATCCTAGCAGTCAAATTAGCTGCACAAGAGCATAAATTGAAATTATTTGCCGATGACATTGCATTAACAATTGGTCAACCTAGAGTCTCTTTAACAACGCTGATTGAACATGTTCAACAATATGGTTCGGTGTCAGGTTACCAAATTAATGAAGAGGAAATTCAGTTCTTCACTTGGAATTTGGCAGAGGAAGAAAAGCAACTTGCATATTGACTAACAGTCTTAATATCACTGCTAAAAAGGTCAAGTATTTAGGAATTTTTTTACAAAGAATAATAAGCTATTTAAGAACAATGATTTACCAGCCTGGAAAAGTATAACAGATATTTCTAGTTGGAAGAAATTAAATTTCTCTTGGTTAGGAAGGATTATAGATCTAATAAAAGGCCAAGGATAAAATTCAAGAATGTACAAGATTAAAAAAAAAGATGGCCTAGTGATTCCAAATTTCAGATTGTTCTATCATGCCAGTTGTTTAACATGGATTTCAGGATGGATTACATTTCCTTAATGGCCCCATATCCTCAATGAAAGGGGCAGGTCTTCCACAGGGGCTGCATAGATGCATTTAGGTTGGTACTTACAGAAATAAACAGTTCTTAAGAGACTGCATAATATTAAGTAACTTATGTTTAGGATAAATATTCAAAAAGAGTAAGTTCAGACTTTTCCCCTCTTGCTTCCTTACTGAATATCTATTTTTATGAGGAGGAAGTCTAAGAAATCTTGAGAAATCTTCTCAGTGGGGAGATGACAATTTGTTCAGATTACAAGATTTTATCAGTAACAGGACAAAATTAAAATCTTTTGGGACCCTTGTTAAACAGTGCTCTTCCATACTTACTTGGTTTCAGTACTTTCAAATAAGCAGCCCAGCAACAAAATAATTATGGAAATAAGAGGGAACATTGAGAAATTGGACTGAATTTGAAAATCACATAACTCATAATGCTAAACATTTGTTAGGTACAATTTTTAATTTATTATTGAAATATGGCTCAGAATCTGAACAAATCAAAGACTGTATGATTAAATGGATATAAAAATCTCAATACAATCATAGAGATGAAAGAGTGGGAATTTCAGTGGAAAAAATACTAAATTTACCTCAATCATTGTACTTAAAATCAGATGTCTTATCACTAGTATATTAATCCAGTGATGGTTGCTAAAATGAATACTGTAACTCCTTTTCTGTGGAATGCTGGAAATGCAATGAACAGATTGGATTCTTCAGTCATATGTGGTGGCAATGTTGCAAAGCCCAAGAATACTGGAAAATAAATCATCATAGAATGGAACAAATTTTGAAAGTTGTTTCCATTTCAACCTGAGATATTTTATTAAACTTCACTAAACCATACCTTTCTTCAAAGTATACTGAATTATCATTATATATGTTAACAGCTGCAAGGATAGTACACACTTTTTACTGGAAAAGATCTTTGTTCTCCTCTATGGAAGAATGGCTAACCAAATAATGGGAATATGCTTTAATGTCTAGAATTACTTCATATTTAAGAAATAAACCTGATGCACAATGCAATCTTATTTGGAAACCATTTCTAGGTTACAACCCTACACATGGAATTGTGCCACAGAGCTCTATTTTAATTTGCCATAATTTACATATTACATAATATTTTTCCAATGTATTCTTTATTATCTATAGTTTTCCTGTTTTCGTCTTATTGATTTTAGTTGTGTTAACTAAATATTTTTAAAGTTCAAAGGGATATGTTCTGACTAGAAACTGGGTAACTGTCTTACAGCATTTAAGTTTTTAATTGTGTATTAGAATATATTAGCTATATGATATTTTAAATATGTTAGTTATTTGAGATTTGTTCACTATCTGCTATATTTTATGTTTTTCTTAAATTATGTGTACTATATACTCTTTATTTTAAATGTGTATTTGAAAAATAAAAACAAACAAAAGACATTAACACTACTTTAATTTAATATGGAACATGCCTTATCCCTTAGGTGATTCTTTCATACTTTACTATATGCGCCTCCATTATATTTATTTTGTAATTGAGCAGCAACATATTGCTAAACATCAGAATTTTATTTTTCTAGGTTAAAACAAAGTATAATAAGGATGTATCTATAAATCTGTTTACTTAATCCGCTAGCTATTCCGTATTCTACTAGGTATTAGGTGTGCAAAACTTTGTGATTGAAGCAGCCTTTTCAAGTATTCCAAACTTGAATCCAAACACGCATGTTGTGTGAGTTTTGTTTCGAGCTTTGTACAAAACATACTGTACTCAGAACAAGACTTGTCCATTTTGAGTGACATCTTGATGTGCTCCATGTTGTTCCTTGCTCTGCAGTCTGATGTTGGGTTTTGTGATTATTGTTTTACAATATTTTTCCCTGTCTAGCCAGTTGTGTATCTGCATTAATTGGCTTAGACTGGATGGGTGTTCTGGGGATGGAATGCTGAGGCAGAGTGGAGTTCCTTATTACATGGCTGAGGGCTGAAAAGCCGTGGGGGACTCTGCTCTGCTAATGGGGAAGGAGGGCTAGATCAGCTGCACTTCCACTGATTGGCCAACCACAAGTGAGATTATTACTGCTACTGTTGCTTGCTTCACCAGTGAGTATCTGCCTGCTTGCCTCAGACCCCCATCCCATTACTCTAGTAGTGTACTTTTTCACTTGCTTTAGTTTTAATTTTAAAGCAGTATTGAGTGCTGGTTAGAAGAGAAAGATCATCCTTCTCTGTTTTTTAATTCATCTCCCCCTTAAGACATTTCTCTCTTACTCAATCTACCCCTGAAGTGCCTGCTTTTTGGGGGGGAGGGAATTCTTACAGCTAGATGGTGGCTACATACACCCTCCCCCCTACCATGAAACCCTAACTTTAAAATAACTATGACTTGGAAGTTATAAGCAGGTAGAAGGACAGTTGGTCAAGAGAGGGAGGGAGGACAGTTGCTCGTAACTTCTTGCAGCAGAAGTAATTGCATCAGTTGTTGTCATCGTGGGTACCACTAGTCAAAGTGGGTACCTCTGCCTTCCCTTAGAAGCCCAGAAGCTGAGCTTGAGGGACAGGAGCCTGAGGAGTTGCCCTACCCAGTGAACCAAGATCACAAATAGTGGTAGAGGTGTTCCAGAGGAATCAGTAGATTGTAATCAGCAAAGTAGGGAATGAGTCATCAGGACAGGGCAATATGACAGCACTTTAAGCTTGCAGTTAAAGACCCATGCTATGCTTCTGAACTGTTGCAAGGGGTGAGGACACCAAATTTTTTTCAACATCAGGAATACTTAAGCAGCTTCTTAGGCATCTTCCTAGTGTCATAGAATCATAGAGTTGGAAGGGGCCTAAGAGGTGATCAAATCCAACCTCCTGCACACCGCAGAATTTACTACAACATCCCTGATAGACTATCCAGCTACCAGTGGCAGCAATAGGAAACCTGCAGTGGATGAAGCAGTCATTTGTGAGCAAACAACAGGATGGTCCAGAGATATCAGATGTGAAATAATGTATTCTGCAGATGTGGATGATGAACTCTTCAGCACTCGAATGCATGCCCCTTTGATCCCCAGGAGTGGAGACTTATGATCAAAGCAGTCTTTGTGCTTATGCTGTACTTCATGAGCCAGGTTTTGCTCTTGCTTCTTTTTTAAGAAAAACTTGGGGTAATTCCAGGAAAGTGACCCAAAGGTGAAGGAAAGTTTATCAGGAATGGATATCTCTCCTGGTGGACAAAGCTCCTTGTTGCACATGGGGCTCAGAAGGAGTAAGGGAGAATAGCTGTATTCAAGAGGAGAGGCTTATACCATCCAGCAAGCATTCCACCCCTAATAGTAGTAGTACCAGACAGGACTCTGTTTCCAGCCTGGGATTCCTCTTGGCATGTCTAAGCATTACCAGCCTCATCTTTGGCTTCATTGCCAGGAGAACAGAAGCAGAATTGAGTGAGTTAGAGGAAGGCAAGCAAAACTGCCTGTTGTTGGACTGCCAGACCTGGTAAAGGTTGATCAGTAGCACATTCCCGCATCCTGAGTGAGAGGGTGTTAAGCAAGGCAGGTAATGCCATGACACCCTGTTGCTTTTACACGGACACTGGGAAGTACAACCCATCTTTCTTAAGGTACCCTCCTTTTCTTGATGCCCCTGGAGAGGAATTGAGGGATAACGCCTTACTTTCCTCTCTAAATCACAGGCAGCCATCTGTCCACTGATGGCCTTGGCCCCTGATGAGGGAGTGCTGTCCCTTAGATACCAGTTCATCTGGCTCACTCCCAGAAGCAGTTACTAATTCCATATTGGGATGAGTCCATGGCTCATGTCACCTGAGTGATACACATTACATAGAGATTCAGTCATGGATCACCTGAGTAATGTGTACTGGGGCCAATCTATACATTGCCCCCTAAGTTAAAATGGTATTCTGCCAGCTTTCTCTCAAAGTTCTCCCATCCACTCTCACCCCCTCCTTCATGCACAGCCCATAAGAATGTTGCTAGGTCCCAGTCAGTCAAGGTGCAGTGACTCTAAGGAGGCCCCATACCATTCAAAGCACATGCACATGGAGGCAATTTTCTGCACAGCAGCAGGACAAACTTCAGGCCAGAGAGAAGAAGAAGAAGAGGATCACTTGCAGCTTTATGTCATTGTCTGCCAACTGGGTAAGTAAATTGCCATTTTTTAAAGATTCTTCACTATGGGGAAATAAGAGTTCATGTGGATGGAATGCCAATGTCCCTGCAGAAAGAAGCAGTTCAGTGGAGATAGAATAAGGCAGGTAAATCCAGTAGTGTATGTTTGTACATGCACCACTGTGTTTCACACATAAGTGTGGCTAATGTTTCAGTTGTACAAGTTATTCATAGAAAGACTACTAACATTGTAGTATATTGGAATGGGTCTGTAGTTTTTCTATATATGTGTTATAGTTTATGCATGCTCTTGTCCTCTAGATGTTGAATTTCAGGATGTCTTTTAAAAAGAAATGATTTTTTTTTTCCAGTGATAAAGGCACCTCGGAGCTTAAATCAACAAGACACGCAGAGTGGACACGCACTACACATGCACACCAAAGCTCAGCAAATCAACATAAAGTCTTTTCAAAATATCTTCCCTGTTTGTTTGTTTGTTTGGTCAAGCTTTGACTTTTACCTTGTTGATACTTAGTTTCAGGATGCCTTTAAAGGTGCAATGATGGTTGCAGTTTGCGAGTTCAAATGTGGTGTGTGTATGCATGCATGCACTCTGAAAGCTCTTGTACGTAGCTTTCAAAATGCATTAAAAAAAATAAGGATTTTCTGGTGGGTTGATTTACTGAGCTTTGTTACATATACTCTCTACATTACTCATCTACACTACTCCTGTTCCTGATTTTGCCTGGTAATTGAAAAGTAGTACTTCAATTTTTTTATTTTTTTATTTCTATTATAGTATTCTTAATATTACTTACTTACTTGCAATTTTTGCTGGCAGTTTTTTCAGAACCTGGAAGTGGCAATAATAGTGCAGCAAGGGTGGAGTGGGGCTTCAATTTTTGTGTGTGAATTTTTTGCTGTGGAAAAAGGAGGGAGGGGATACTTTTGTGCTTTATAGTACTCCCTGTCTCCCCAGGAGCCCACCTCAGGCAGCAGTCAGGCACTGATTGCAGCAGCCTTCTGGACTGGAGCAGCCTCAGTAGCACAAGAGTGTTTTCTCAGTCTTTCTATTTGCAATGGAAAACTTAAAGAGTAGGGGAACATTTTCACACTACATTGTGCAGGAGGCTGTCAATAAGCATACTAATATGGGCATGAAGGGCATCCCTTGCTTACATTTTTTCCTCTAGATGGAGAAAACGTGGTACATTCAACGTTTGTTCCATCCTCAAAACGTGGAACACTTGGGTGGGGCTGTTTTGTTCGGACCTCGAAACAAAATGTGTTTCCTATTTCATGCATACCTTTACCATCTACATTTTGTCACGATCAGTTCCAAGGTTAAAACTGAATACTCCGGCATATATTCTTTTTGTGTAAATTCCTCATCCTTAGTAATACTTTGCTTTTTATTTTGAATAGATACACATATAAGTGTTGTGGTCTATATCAAGCAAGCCTGTTTTGTTTTTTCATTTGCTCTTTTTTAAGCGATTGCATGTATATAATCTAATTCGTGCTTCTATGAATCTAAAAAAAATCAAGATGGTAGAAGTAATGTAAGTAGCTGTTTCAAGACAAGATTGAGTTAAGCCAGCAGTTTCGATATCTTACCTGATAAGTCCTGCTGAAGAGACGGAAAACACATTATTTGTTTAAGCATGCTTTGGAAATTATTAATTCCAGTTCAGTATCAACAATAACCCTTTCTGAGGGTGTTTTTTAAGGCAAGTCATGATGTATCAAAGATTGAAAGCTTTTTATATTCAAGATAAAGTCAGTATTTTACATGATCTACAGGAATGATTACAACAGATGACATTCACATACAGGGTACAATATCAAGATGACATTGACCAGCTGAACTTAATCTGGTTGACTGATGAACAACATATCATTAATTGTTTAGCTTCTGATGGATCAAATTAGCAACACTTTCTAAACCTCCTTTCTATACTGTAAAAGGATACACATTCTCTTTTGTCTTGTTCCATTAACTTTCAGTTTGTTGGTTCCTCTTTTTCTGCAGAGGGAGAACCGCAGGCTTCAGGAAGCCAGCATGCGACTTGAGCAAGAGAATGATGACCTCGCTCATGAACTTGTAACAAGTAAAATTGCTCTACGAAATGACTTGGATCAAGTAAGAAGCCTTCCTCTAAACTAGGTTTCTGTGGAAATCAGAGTCCAATAGTAAAAAATAAAACAAAATAGAAAACAATTATCTCCTAATATTTGATATTGGTTATGTGTGGAGATGTGAGTTAGAAGTGTAAACAGAATTCTTAGTGGGCTCAGCTTGACAGTTACTACTGTTGCAATCCTGGAAAGCTGTTGGTCGAAATTGCAGTAGGAATTCAGTTCCTTTTCTAGTATTGAAGGCAGTTAGACATACAGTATATAGGCCTTATTGGTCAGAAAGCTCAAATTTGAAATTAGAACTTTGGAGCAACTATTATTTAAAAATGTCTGATAAATATATATTTCTTGAATCATGGGATTGTTAATTCTTTTTATTAATAAAGTTAATAGAATTATTTTAAAAAGCATAGTGTTCTGTTTGGATGCTACAAGCATAAATAATTGCTCCATATGTTAACTATTGACAGAATAATCAAAAGAATTGGACTGGAAATGTTGGCTTTGGATCTTTCAAGATAGGATAAGAATCTAGGTCTTCATCATATATGTGTCACACAGAATCTTTTACTACCCTGGAACTCCAGAGTATGGGGGAGGGGGAGCCACCAGTAGCACCTATGTCCATATATTATCTACAGACCCATGCCTGCACTGTCCATGCTTATTCAGGGGATCTCACTCATTGCTTAGCCCATGTCCTGCTGAAATTCTCAGGCTGAAGACAAAGCGGATGTTTTGAATAAGGAACTGCTCCTAACCAAGCAAAAACTAGTGGAAACTGAAGAGGAGAAGCGAAAACAGGAAGAAGAAACAGCCCAGGTAAAACAAGCTCCACTGATCCATGCGGTCATGCCAAAAAAGAAAGGGATAGAGAAAGTACCACTCTCTTAATCTAGAGAGACTTTGATTCTCTTAAATGTTTAGTGTATATTAATCTTGTTTCAGTTATATAGAACAACCTTTCCTTGAGGTATTTGAATATCACTAATAGAAATCGTTCCTAAACTTGTTGGACAAATTTGAAAGTCATATTAGGACACAATTTAGCATGACTAGCAGGAGGATTCTCATTAGCTAGATGCTCTAGCTAATGTGTTCCTCTTGTTAGCTAACTTTGGATTCTTGCATCTCCTGAATCGGAAATCAGAGTTAACACTATTTATATATGTCAGCATCAGAAATCATGTTTCAAAGGTTTTCTTTTAATTTGAGATTAACTACAGCTAATTAATAACCAATTTGTCACTCCAGATATTCAACAATCTGGAGTTAATTTAAATGCAGGATTAAAAGTTTGTGAGAGATCCTGGTGCACATCTACAATTCCTTCCAGCTCAGGGATTTCACAATAAGACACAGTTTTATGTCATGCAAAGACAGCTGATCTCTCATTAAAAGATACCAATATTTTGTTGTCCTAGGAATTAAACTGCTAACTTAAACTCCTAAAATAGTTACAGCTCAGCATTTTCAGTTTTATTTATGTCCACATTTCTACACTGCTGCAATCCAAAGACTCAGCAGCTTACCAAGGGTATGAAATGGTAATGCACAACAGAAACTTTTTTAGATAAAAAGTTGTGTTTCAGTTTAAGTGGTCAGTTATTTTAGAGTTATCTAGATTGTTTAGCTATTTGACTAAGATTAATGCTAATTGATTTTCTTTCCTGTATGCAGCTGAAGGAGATCTTCAGAAAGCAGTTGGAAAAGGCAGAATGTGAAATAAAGAAGACAAGTGCAATTATTGCAGAATACAAACAAGTAATATGTTGATTTGGGGGGGGTGTTTTAAGTATTCAGTTCCCTTTTCAGTATGTGTAACTTACAGATAATAAATGAAATAAAGATGAGACCCAGTTTGGTATAGTGGTTAAAGCTCCAGGTTAGAAACTGGGAGATTGAGAGTTCTAGTCCTACCTGAGGCACAAAGCTGGCTGGGTGACTTTGGGCCAGTCATTCTCTCTCAATCCGACTCAGCTCACAGCATGGTTGTTGTGGGGAAAACAGGAGAAAGAAGGAGCATTAGATACATTCCCTGCCTTGAGTTATTTATAAGAAATAATAAAGGCAGGATAAAAAATCTAAAAAAAAAGATTCTGTAGGTATGTTAATTCCTAGGTAAAATCTGGAAACAGCATGACTGTTATTTGGAATTTAAAAATTGAATGAAGGTTAGCATTAGTAGCAAACCTAAACAAACCTAAATATCCATTTATTTATTGTTAATTTTAATTTTCTTGTGTAGTTCATTAATTGTTTTTAATATTTCATTGTTTGTTTCACTGATTATCTTTTGTATTTTTGCATTCTGTTTATTTTTTGTAATCTTGCTATAAAATATAATAAAATGGAGGGAAAAGAGGGAAGAAGAGAAATAAATAAAATAAAACAAAATATCCAATCTTGGAAGATCAATGGGACCAGGGTTTAAGAAAGGTAAAATATACTTCTTAGGATTTAAGAATGAAGTTAATCTATCAGAAAATATTACTTTGGGTCTGTTGGACCCCTCAAAGAACATTTTACAAAGTTTGAACATCAGAGGGTTTTTTTTGTTGGCACTGTAAGAAATTTGAGGGTTTTTTTAGCACATATGATTTAGTCTTTTCCAGCCATAGCTTTATTTTGATTTCAAACCATAACATGTTCTTTTTTTCCCTTTCTGTTATGTTTATTTTTATCATGATAATGTATTTAGGGTTTTTTTCTGTATAATCCCTAATGGCAGTTTTCTGAGTAGTGTTTGTATTTCAGTATTTTTAATTGATTAATCCACTAATTCATTCCCAGGACAAATCTGAACCTACTGGAAGTTAAAATTTAATTCTTAGCCACCAAACCAACAAAGTCTAGTTAACAAACATACTTTCTCCATGTTCAAAACTTGCAATAGGCATATTATAAATTGCTTATCATAACATTCGTACTAATAGTTGTAGTGTCCTATTCTTAATAATCTTGGAAATACCATTCAGTTGGGTGGGAATGACACTTGACAGAGCTGACACTCACTATAAGTTGAAATATTGATGCATTTTTAAACATGTTGCTATCTTGTTAAAGGATGTTTAATTTTTAAAATGTCTTTGAAAATGACGTGCCACTTAAAGTATTCTATCTTTTCTAGATTTGTTCCCAGTTGAGTAGCAGACTAGAAAAACAACAAGTAGCCAGTAAAGAAGAACTTGAAGTTGTAAAGGTGAGAATTGATTTATCTCAAATTATAACATGTCTCACTCAAATAATTAAAGACTGTTAGTGATAGCAGGAGAAACAGGCAATTTTGCAGAACAGTCTGAAACAACACTGATAACAATTAAATTATCTACTGTCCAGTAAAGATTTAGGAGTTCTAAAGTTTCTCAGGTACTGGCCTAAGAAATTCTCTTGTATAGTGGGGCTTACTGCAAGGGAGAGATGTTCATATTAGATCTCCACTTTGGTGCAACCTTTTAGTCAAAGGGCATGTTATGATCTCCAGTCTGGGGCAGTCTTTTCATCAAAATCAGCATGTAAAACTAATTAAAAGATCTACCCAAAAAACCAAAGCCAAATAGGTGGATTTGAGAACATTCCCAAAATAAAAACTCCAGAAAACCTTATCATGATGGAAAGAGAAAAAATGCAATTTGCTAGGATACCAACCCTCCTCCCATTCTTTATATATTATAATTTATAACTATGTGTGTGTGTGAGTGTATAATTATAACTGCCCAGAGTCCCCCTCTTGCGGGGAGATGGGCAATAATAGAAATGTGAATAATAAATAAATAAATATAATAATTTTACAGTAACCCAAGCAAGAAGCTTTATCTGCTTGAGAAGTGTGACATTGGAAAATAGTTTTGGAAAATATTAGTGAGAGAGTCATAAATTCAAAATGCTGCTATTTATGAAGTTTCTGAAATGGGAATTTCTAATCTGGGTAATATAGTAAGATATGTTTCGTACCCAGTGCTGTTCATAGTCTGTAATAGATTTACTGCTGTATTGTCATATTAGGTAGCCTTCTTGGCTGAGAAGAACATGGCTAGGCTGAGAAGAACATGGGCCATCTCATGTCACCTGCTCAGTGACTTGCCACCAGGATATCAGTCTGATAGTGTGAATAAGGCTGGACTTTTCTTTTTTTCTTTTGGTATCGTGATTATTAACTGGTCCTGTGATTGGCTATTTCAGGGTAAGGTGATGACTTGCAAACATTGTAGTGAAATTTTCAGTAAAGAAGGAACACTAAAAGTGCCTGCTGCTAAAGAAAGCTCAGGAGAAGACACAGATGATGAGAAAGATGCCCTCAAGAAACAGCTGCGAGAGATGGAACTGGACCTGGCACAGACTAAACTACAACTTGTGGAAGCCAAATGCAAAATACAGGTAATGTGATTTTAGAAGTGTTTTGTTGCATTGTTAAATGTACAGATTGTCATTGCATCCTTCAGTGTGGCAAAGAATGGATTATAGGTAGTCCTTGCTTAATGACCATTCATTTAATGATGGTTTGGAAATAAGACGGGGGTAAAAAAAGTTACTTACGATCCATCTTCAAAGTTACCACCATCACACCACCCCCACAGTCACATGATCGCTATTTGGGCACTTGGCAACCGGCTCGCATTATAGTGTCCTGCAGTCACATGATCACGATTTGTGGCCTTCCCAACTGGCTTCCAACAAGCCAAATCAGCAGGAAACCACTGATTCGCTTAACAACTGCAATGATTCGCTTAATGGCCACAGTAAAAATGGTTGTGAAATCAGGTCTGGTCATGTGATGCCTCACTTAACAATTGCATCACTTAGCAACCGAAAGTCCAGTCCCAATTGTGGTTGTTAAGTGAGGACTACCTGTATGTTTTTTCTCTTGCATGCGGCATTTGAAATATTAATGGCTGTCCTTATCAAAGCCTTCATTAGCAAAAAGGCATTATCTGTTGGCCTCATATGATAAGGCAACCAACCGAAGTACTAGGATATGCATACGACTTTGGCATGACTTAGCTTTCCTAACAAGCACTACCCTTGGTGCAAGAAGATGCAAATGCTGCTTTTCATATACCTCTATTTTCACCTTTTTAATGATTTGATTATGTTTTGTTTTTATAATTCGTTTATTTTGGTTCAGAGATTGTTATTCATGATCAAAAGCTTTCTAAACAGGACATAGAGTAGATTCGATTCGATTCGATTCGATTGGTAGCAACCAAAATGTGTCACTATCTCAGATCAGTCATAATACATTTTCACTAAATTTGATAAATATATTTTTGTGGTCTTTATACGGAAGGCTTTAAACACCTGTACCATGCTGCATAATTACTATAGTTATTATTGTCATAAAGTGGATGTCTAAGTACAAAACCTCGCTATTGGAGAGAACAGAAAAAGCAGCATAGGGTTAAGGTGAAAAATTGTCTGGACCTTGACTGCTCCATAACATTCCATGACTAAGGCAAAACAAGTAAGCAGTACAGCAACATCTTATTTGGAAGTATCCCTTGTGTCAAGATAATTAATCATGTTAATTATTATGGTTTGCAAAATCTGTCCAGTCAGGTTTAGGAGTTTCTTCTAGAAACAGCCGGATCTTGCACGGGCTGTTCCAGTGATAGTTTGGTATGAAATGATGCCACAGCAAGATTCAGAACGATGGAGGTCTGCTCTCTCATAGAGTAACATGGGAAAAATACAAGCATCTTTATTTTTTTGTTTTGTTTTTCTTTTTTAGCAGAAAGGGATAAATCTGCAGATAAACAAGAACTTTGACATGTACTAAATTTCATAAAAATTGATGCACCATTAAAATTTCTTTTTTAAATGTCTGTAACTCTGTTGTTTTGGATTGAATCTGATGGATTACTTTAGCAATGCTAGTAGTACCCTCTATGAGAAAGACTCACACCAAATTTGAGTGAAGTTGAGGATATCTTATGCAACAGAAAGTATAGTTAGAGAATAAATTACTTCTTTCAGTATGTGGACAGAAACTCTTAACAAAGAACTACTGCATTACAGTAAAACTGTAAGGCAGAAGTGACACCAGCATTAGAGGCAAGGGTGGCTGATTACTCACTCAAATTGGGTGGAAAATTTGAGGAGTGGAAAGTTGATTTCTGGGAGCACCAACAACTTTAACAAGTTTTGGCTATCAGCTGGTCCATCAGGAGAACTAGCTTTGCCTGGTTTCTGTAAGAGCAGAAGAGTGTCTTGATATTGTAGCAGAAATGGCCTCTAATCTTCCCATCTATGTCTGTGTGGGTCTGTATAGTGATATGTTCTTGCCTTGACCCAGGTAGAATATATCACTTACTTGGTCATTTAGTAGTTCAGGGTGACATATGGGGATTTCTTTTCCTTTTATCTTCACAACAACAGTCTTGTGAGTTAGCTTGAGGTGAGAGAAGGCAACTGGCTGAAATTCGCCCTGAATTTCCAACCCTCATCATCCCTAGCCAGTATAGCCAACAGCGAGGGATGATGGGAGTTGCAACTCCACTACATCAGGAGGGGCACATATTATGTACACCATTTTTACTTCCATGGGTTGATTTGTTTTTCATGCCAGCTCAAATTACTCTGAAGTTATTTCTGCTGTATTAAACCATTCTTTGATCAGCACTTAACTCTTCTCTTTCCTTAGGAGCTGGAACACCAGAGAGGAGCACTTATGAGTGAAATTCAAACTGCCAAAAACTCTTGGTTCAGCAAAACTTTGAACTCTATCAAAACAGCAACAGGTACACAGCCTCTACAGCAGCCTCAACTCTCATCATCACCCAAAGAAGGCAGCACATAGTTCCAGCTGCATCCCATGCAAAAGAGCACAATGGACTAATCAGCTGAAGCCCCTTCAAGGTTCTTCCAGAGAACTTGTTCAAAGGGGGAGGCAGGGGAACCAGCCTGGAAATGGATTCCTTCCGTGTCTTTCATTTGTTCTAATGTGGCCCTTTCAGAGGGAAGTTCTATAAAGATGCTGTTTCATGTGGAATACTCTTTCCCAGCTGCCTTGATGGAAGCCCCATCTCAATTCCTTCATATTTTACATGTCATTTTGTATGCCTAGGTGTTAAAACATGGGTAATAATTTAGAACTACTTGTTCCATACATTGCTAAAATTCTTCATATTTTTTAAATCTTTCAAAAGAATGCTTTCTTATTGGGAGAAGAGGGAAAGACAGCGAGGTAGAGTATATGTCAGAATGTCACGGTTTGCTGGTATCTCAGAACAGTTCAGAGGTTTACAGCTGTCACTGCTCCTGGCAAAAAATGCAGCTGTTACTTCAAGGTTTGAATCTCAGGCCATATTAACAATATAACTGGGACCACAGAAATTCTAAAAACAGAGGGAAGTTACTAAATAGGAACGTGCAGTAAAAACATGTTTCTTTTCATATGTTGCCTTTAAGATTTCCATAACTTACTTATATATTGCCACTTAGAAAAACTGTCTCTCCCCACTATGATACTCTTTCCTTTTGCCAGTCTGCAGACTATGGGTATAATCTAGCAAAGGTTTTTATGAGCAGTGACCTTTGAAATAAAATAAAGTAGGTGAATTTTAATGGGGGATTGTACCCTTGGTGCTCTTGCACTACTTCTATTAATATTAATAGGGTTTGTACAGGAGACAGAAGGTATTCCTGGTAAAATGTGTCCAAAATGCATAAAGAGAAGCTCATTTATGATTGGTAGGGCAAATTTTTCAAATGATTCCTGTGTCTCTCTGGAAATCATACTTGTTTTGTATCTTTCTAAAGTGCAAAAAAGCATTTGTTACATTTTTGAATTGAACATAAAATGTTTATAGAACTGCTTATTTCATTGAGAATTAAACTATTAAGCTTAAATTGATGGAAATATTTTTTTTAATTATATGTAATATGCATAATACTATCTTGCAGGTCAACATCAACCACTGAATGAAAATTAGTTGTGTATTTGGTTTCCATGCTATGAAAAATGTTCTAAGGCCATTATTCTATTCATTTTAATTCAGATTAATGCAATAGACTTTTAGTCAGTTCTGTACAATAAAGTTTAATTATGCTGGTTCTGTGCTTCTTTGCTAGACATAATTTGCAAATATGAATTCCAAACACTATTTGACTTCCCCGTGATAACTGCGGTCTGGTAATCAAGTGGCTGCTAATGTCAGTTAACTGGTGCTGACTTTCTGTCTCAAGTGATCTGAGGAGCTCGCTGCCAAGCGAGACTCTGGTTGGGCACATTTGTGGCTGTCTAATGCAGGAATGGCTGCCACAGAAAACATTCATAGCAACACATGCAAAGGTGATCTATTTTGACTTTTACATGGACCTGAAATATGCATGATGTTACAATTCAACCCCTTTAAGAAGAACCCCTTTTAGAAATAAGTCTGAATTGACTAAAAATATTGGCTGTGGTGATCTGAAAAGATAATGTTTCTGGGACCTAAGGAATTTTGGAGCCCTTTTAGATAGTTCATGAGACCCAATTCAAATGTTTGAGTTGCAGTGCTGTATTAGTGATGCTGGGAGGTTGGCAACACATGAATAAGGTTTGACTCAGAGGAGTCTTAAGATCTTCCTATCTTTTATGGTGAAAGACTATTCATATAATTCAACTCATACAGATATTAATGTACCATTGAGTATAAATTCTCAAAAGGCATTACACACATTAAAATATGAATGCCCCATATGTTTCCATAGGACAGTGAAGTCCAGCAGTTAAATACAGTGTTTCCCTTAGAATAAGAAATAGGTATATAAAATACTTAGAAAGCATTGTTTCCCCTACTTCGGATCTAACTGAGGGCAGGAAAAGGTGATCATTTGTAGACAGGAATTGTGTAATCATCTTCCATTTCCTGTCCCGCTGATCAGTTGTGTAAAATGTGTAAAATGTTTTGTGCATGAACTTTTCAGATCGTCTATGCCCAAATCAAAACATGTATGTTTCAGGTGTTTCATTCTGTGCTTGAAACAAGAGAGGGCTGTTTTGTTATGGTCGTAGAGCCTCATGTGGTGCAGAGAGGTAGGCAGTATTGCAACCGAAACTGTCCCCACAACCCAGGTTCGATCCCAGCAGAACCTGGATTCTCAGGTAGCCGGCTCAGGTTGACTCAGCCTTCCATCCTTCCGAGGTTGGTAAAATGAGTACCCAGCTTGCTGGGGAAGATGACGACTGGGGAAGGTGACGACTGGGGAAGGCAATGGCAAACCACCCCGCTATAGTCTGCCAAGAAAACGTCACGAAAGCGGCGTCCCCCCAAAGGGTCAGATGTGACTCTGTACTTGCACAGGGGACCTTTCACCTTTGTTATGGTCAGAAGTGGAGGGGCACTGGGAAGGGAAAAAGCCAGCGACGATGACTGAAGGAAGAAAGAGGAAGGGGAAGGCAGTGGGAAAATTGGGAGGTGGATGGGCCAATGGGTTTGCTGTGCTTAGAGACTGAAGTGAAGATGTAGGTTTAATTATGAATGAAGGCTAAAATACATGCCAGAAAGTATGAACTGGTGTCTCTAGACTGTTGTGGGTACCTATGTAAATAGAAATTATAGATTGGTAATCATTGCGTGTTGCAGTCCAATAAATGGTGATAATGAATGAAGCAGAGATGAATGGGGGTGCGGGGAAGTGTGCAATATTCTGAATCAATGCCATTGATGAGAAAAGGCTATTCTGTTGGCTGATATGAATGGATGAGTGGGGACAAGAAGAGTACAGTACAGAAAAAATGATTGGACCCAATAATGACTGACAATGGTAACAGTTCAGAAATAGGTCTGTTTTAAGTACATAGTTTAGGCATAAAACTATACATGTCTACATATGGAAAAGAAATTAAAAATATCTGGTTGTGATGAAATATTGAGACAATTTATGAAGGATATAAGAGTGTTTTGAGCTTCTGAATGTGGATCAGAACATTCTTTGGTAGTGTAAAGGATGGATCTTGGGGAACAAATTGACATGGGAAAAAAAAGTCACTAGAGAGTATAGAATGACTGCAGAAAGATTTTAGTAAAGAGAATGGATGGAAAAATTTTAAGATGTGCAAAAGCTGGTTGGAAGGTAGTATGTGGGCTGTTAAGAGGAATGGATGTGTTGAAAACAAAATTGACTTATGAAAGTGCTATGGAAGTGAGAGTTTGGTGTTTCAGGAGGAACAGATAAGTACTGTAAAACTGAATGCACTGGGAAGCATACTTAAGAGGTATATGTAGTAAAACAAGAAGAGACAAGGTCAAGAATGAATGGGTCATGAATGTGAATTGAATAAAAATTAATGGACAGAACAAAAGAAGTCATATAGAGAGAATGAATGAGAATATCAAATTACACAATAATATTCAGTATATGAAGCATGAGTGAATGAATAGGTGGTTATTACAGAACCAATATATGGAGCAAGAGTGAAAGAAAGGGAAAGACCCAGAATATGTTTGGATGGAGTCAGCTAAAACTTTATGAATCTGTGTGTGGATGTAGTGGAAGTAAGGATGAATTGCAAGAATAGAAAGTTATGGAGAAGTATAGTGTTAGACTTCCAGGGGGGGTATGATGAACTGCAGACAGCTCTGCAGAAGCGGAGCAGATTACCACAGCAAAGACCAAGGAACTGGTGAATAGGCTGGTTCCTTGGAACCTCTCTGAATAAGGAGAGGACAGGAGATCACCCACATGTGCTCTGGACAGATGCTCCTTGCGAGGAGACTGCAGGACAGCGGTCTTCTGCAGGTTTGAGTGCTGGGAGACGAAGGGATTAGCCATCTTGCTCACAAGTGTGTTTGCTTGTATGGATAGACTATGTCCAAAATATGTTATTGAAGAAATGACAGATGTAAAACAAATTCTATCTGACAGGATAGAGATGGTATCAAACATAGACTTAGAACTGACAGGCCAAGAGAATGGCTTAGAAAAGGATGTTTCACTGGATCTACAAAAGAAATTGGTTGTTTTAAAATTCAAAAGGGAAATGATAAACCAAGAGACTGACCTGGACATTTTTTTTCCTATTGGATTTACAAAGGAGACTAGTTAAAACCTTGAAGAATTCTATGTGAGGGGATAAAGAATAAATGAAGAGAAATAAAATCCTATGACAATATTTGAATGAACTAAAGATTAAGACCGTTAGAAGGAAAAGGAAGGAATATACAGTTGGCTTATTTGATCAAGGTTAAAACAAGATATGTTGCTACTTCTAGCAACCCTTTATGGACTTTCTGCTGACACCAGGACTGAAAAGATGATGCTTTATGGATTTGTCTAAAGATAAGGGATGGGATATGGGATAATTGATTGTAACCTTAGAGGGGGTGAGGAATCACTAAATCTGTTTATACTTGTGATGAAGGTTGGAAGTCACTTCTTTATATATTTTTCTCTTTATTCTTACTTTTTTCTTTCTACTTTTTTCTTGCACTTTTTATCCTTTCTTTCTCTTCTCTAAATTTAGTTTGAATTAGTTTTTACTATTATAATCAAAATTCTTAATAAAATTATAGATAGAGATATGAAAGCCAGTTGGTGTAGTGGTTAAGGCATCAGACTAGAAACTCGGAGACCATGAATTCTAGCCCCGCTTGGGCACAAAGCCAGCTGGGTGACCTTGGGCCAGTCACTCTCTCTCAGCCCTAGGAAGGAGGCAATGGCAAACCACTTCTGAAAAACCTTGCCAAGAAAACTGCAGGGGCTCATCCAGGCAGTCTCCAAGAATTGGACATGATTGAATGGATAATTGTATTTATATTTGTATATTTTAATATATAAATATAAATTGTTCAATATATATAAAGAGAAGTATAGGGTTGGTGTAAACTAGGTTTAGTTAATTTCCTTTTCTCTCATCTCCTGACTTTAATATCTTTGCTTACTACCACTTACTCTTTTTCTGCATTTTGTTTTATGCTGCTTATTCCAAAGTTGAATAGCATGATAGGTTTATCCATGTGCTATGAAAATATATTCCTCAGCATTTAAGGTGCCACAAGTGTCTTCATTATTTTATCACATTGGAATGTTCACTAGCAGTCTCTACCATTTGAAATTGAATTATTTTTATAGAAGGACTACATATCCATGTTTACCATCTGTTTCGGAGTGGAGATACTGTTGTCTGGTTATGCTGAAACCCTGAATTTCTTCATTTACTTTTATGGGTACATCTGACTTTCCCTCTGAGCAAAGACACTCTCAAATTGAACTTAAGTTCTTGTGACTTAATAGATCCAAGGCAGCCTTTTTTGTTGTTGTTAAAAAAAAAAAGCAAAAACAGACATGGTTTGCCATTGCCTTCTTCCAGAGCTAGTCTCAGCTTCCAGTCAAACTACAGTCTTAGTATTTTCTAATGGTCTCCCTTCCGAATACTAACTAGGCCTGGCTTTCTTAGTTTCTGATCCCAGGAATGGTAGCCCAACACTGCCACCCGCGGAAGGAAAATACAACAAGTATATGGGGCTAACGTTGCTGGACTCCAAAAATTCAGCCGTCCACAACAGAAGGCAACAAACCGTGAGAGATTTTGTATTTCTTTGCTCCACCTACTGATCGGCACAGCCATGCACTTTTGGAAATAAGACGGGAGTCTTTAGACTTCGCCTCTATTAGTCATTTAAATACGTCTTCTCTTAATTCAACCCAGAAACTATATGGAGAAAGAGATAGGTTTGCTTCATTTTCTAGCTCTACGTTGCTAAACTCGCGTTTCTTCTGCTTCCGGCAGGAAGGCGTCTGGTTATTGGCTGGGCGAGCAGGAAAATAATGACGACACTGGGAGGCCGGGCAGAATCGTCGAGAAAGTTCGAGAGGAGGATCTCTGCGCTTGCGCCGCCGCCTGACCCGGAAGAAGCGTTGACGGTCGAATAAGC
Organism: Candoia aspera; assembly: GCF_035149785.1. NCBI lineage: Eukaryota > Metazoa > Chordata > Lepidosauria > Squamata > Candoiidae > Candoia > Candoia aspera. Next base: position 107,333,942 of record NC_086155.1, on the reverse strand, counting down.
CGGTGCTCGGTGCGGACATGGAGGAGGTAAGTGGGGAGCAGTCCTGTCCGGGAGGGAGACCCAGCTCCGAGCTGGCGAGACTGCGGAGCAGCCCCTTGCTGGCCTGGGCGGTCCGGCGTGGCGGGGTGCCTTGTACGGTGGGCTTACGGGCAGTAGCGGGGCTTGGGATGCTGGAGAAGTCAGCGGAGGGATGCTGTTGCGCAGGGAGGTGGGCCACGAGAAGGAAAGACTTCTGTGAACAGTAAAAGTGCCTTTTGCTCCCCAAGCGGAACAGACAAGAAGCGGTAGGCTGTTAGGGCTGTCGGTATCGCCCCCCCCCCCCCCCCGGTGTTTCTGGCAGGAGCCTTACCCGGAGTTGGCAGGGATTGGAAGAAGAGGCTTGCTCTTCCTCGGTGGTGAATGTGGTGGGGGTAGGCGGAGGGGTGCTTGGGATCCTCTCCTTTTTCAGAGTGTTGCTCTTGGAAGAGGGTAGAGTAGCTTAGAAGCAGAGAGGTTGACAGGATCTTGAACGCTGGCAGTATTGTGGTCATACCAAGACAGTAAGGCAAATTTATTTGTTCGATTTATGTGGATGCTAGGGCCAGAATGCTTCTAGTTGAGTTGTATATAAGTATGTGCCTTCAAGTCAGTCTTGACTCCTGACAAGCCCCTGCAGGTTTCTTGACAAGATTTTTCAGATACAGTTTGCCCTTGCCTCCTTCCTAGGGCTGAGAGAGAGTGACTGGCCTAAGGACACTCAGCTGGCTTTGTGCCTAAGGCAGGACTAGAACTCAGTCTCCTGGTTTCTAGCCTGATGCCTTAACCACTACACCAAACTGGCTCTCTGGTTCAGATTTTAGGTGGCTTTAAACAGCGTCATCTCCTTGCCACTGTCAGTGTCTTCGATCTAGAGGTAAAATCTATTTTTACAAGGCAATGGTCAAAGTTGCTCTGCTCAGTTTAAGCAATTTAAGAAGGATGATGGTTTTGATCTTTTGGTGCAGCTGTCCTGAGTCTGGAATGCTGCTGTAACTCTTCAGCATCATAACTTTCTAACTATCAACAGAGTCTGATTGTATCCTTTGGTTTGTCTCTGTGGTTTATTCTTTATTGTTAACTTCTTATAGGTTGCCCTGCAGTGTTGATAGAAATATTTTGATAGAAATGCTAATGAATTTGTATACTCAATGTATTCCAGCTACAGAAAGATTTGGAAGAAGTGAAGGAGCTTTTGAAAAAGGCGACAAGAAAGAGAGTGTATGATGTTCTGCTGGCAGAAAAAAATAAAATAGAGAGGGAAATCAAGAATCAGCTGCCACTCAAACTAAAAGCTGAGGGACCTGAAGAAGAAAAACCAGCAGTCACAGGATATACAGTGAAAATCAACAATTATGGTAGGAATGGATTTATTTTCCCTCAGTATAGGAATGCAGTAGAAGGAATATTGTAGCCATTTACTACAATAAGCTGCATAAACTGCTTATATTTATTCAGTTGTTAACTTCCAGTATCCAGCATTTATTTCACCCATGTATCACAAGCTGGCACACATAGCTTAGTGTAAGAAAATATTGCATATGTTATAGAGAAGATTATATATAATATAGTATATTGTGTGAACATGGGAATAAATGAAAACAATCCTTTGCAGAATTCAGAGTAATGGAGCTGCTAATTTTTACTGTTTCAAGAACGTTGATACAAATTTCTAGCTATGTGGTGCTATTTAAGAAGTCAGAAGAATTGTTGATTTAAGATTTGCAATACTGGCATAGAGTTTCAGTTTCCAGTATTAGCTTCTCTCTCTCTGACGAGCAAAAGTAGAATAAATGAATAAAAATCATGTAACGTTGATATATAATATATAATACATATTGTTGAGCTCTTTTTTTTTAGTATGTGCATATTTTTTTTATTTAGAATGGAGTATGTCTGGCCATAATTATAAATATTTTCCTGTTGACAATCTAATGTTTCATAAGGCTTCTAGCCTTATGAAACATTAGATTGTCAACAGGAAAATATTTCTGTATAGTTAGGATAACTATCATTTTAACAGCTTATGGAATAATAGATTGTTCAGAAGCAAAGGAGGACAAGAAAAAAACTTCTTCCATTTATTTGTGCCTGTTTTTATCCAAAGCAATGTTCTTCCCTTTGGAAAATTAGGATTATGTGTCCTACTGGGGAGAAAGTGAGTGGAGAAAGGAAAGAGAAAGGAATTCATTAGAAACTTGAACCAAGCCTATATTTCAGTCCAGGGGTGATTTGCACTGAGATTAATAATTGTTACAAAAAAATAAAGTATAATGGAACAAGTCACTTACTATGAATTTAATATACACTCCTGGATAAAACCTATTTCCATTTCAAACTTGACAATTGACTTCATACAAGCCACTGCTTTCATTCTCCCATTTGGAATACAGAGGCAGTATAATTTCTCTATTCTAGAGGCTCCTGTAAAGATTGTAGAAATTCTGTGTATTGTGACTTAAATACAGTGTATTATTATAAACCAATAATAATAATAATAATAATTCCTGCATATTTTTTATTTCTAATATACTTTCATTTCTGAAACTCTCCAGAAACTGTCATCCAGCCTCTTGAAAGAGACAGTTGAAAGTGAGAGCTCTCTCTCTCTCTATATTAATTATTATTCATCATAAACCCTAAACTGCATTTTTCAGATTACAGTGAAAGAAAAATTGCCAGGGGGGTGGGGGTGTATGGGCATGGGTCATGCTTTTGACTGGATTGTTGCATAGGAACTGGGCCCCTGACATAATTTTTAAATCCATTCATAGGCTGACCAGTATGAGAAAGTTATCTAGGTGAATTATAAAACTTAAAATAAGAAATCTTGGACTCATAGCCCTATCTGGCTTATCAAGCTGGCTTATTTGGCCCATGGAATCTCAGTCAAACCCCTCCCCAGTGTATCTCTATCTCTGCCCTGCTTACACCTCATCCTTCCTCTTAAAGGCAGAGCAGGGGGTGTATATCTAAGAGCTTCTCTCACCTTTTCTGAGTGGAAAAGCATGGGTTGGTTCTTGCAGGCTTGTTTGGTATGCGTTTCTCCTGTATTGGGCAATCAGTTTTTGTCTCCATGGAAGGCCCGGAGGGCAGAGCGTTCTTCAGTTAAGTCTATCTGTTGAGTTATAACTTTATTTGCAGTCAAATATTACCTGTCAATTATACCTTACACATGATTGAAAGGAAAACATGGAGAGGAATAAAACTGACACCTTAAATGGCAGACACACTATGGCAAGATGGGCAGCCATACAAACAAATAAATACACGTAGTTTAATAGCAATATGGAGATAAAAGAAAATAGCAAAAGAAGTAATTATAAGAATAGGGCCCCCACAGCAGTAGTTATGGAGCAAAATTTAGCAACCCTTTTTGAAGTTACTGGAGATAAATCAGCTATTTGTATTAAATCAGCTACTGATTAGATAGGAGGAACAATATTAAGTCTATACCTCAAGCTGTATAGAATGGACGGCTCAGTAATATATGTGTAAATTGACTCAATTTCTCCCATTGGAAAAAGTCATAAATGCTATAGTTTTGGGAAGTTAGTGAATTTCCTTTCTATTAGTATGGAAAGCAGAGCCTGACATAAGCTGTCTACTAGAAAATTATCAGGAACAGAAAGCCTTTCAAGCAAATCAGCGTAACAAAAGTGGGAGTTGTACCTACATCTTCCTGAAGATCAGTACTAAGTGCATGATGTTTCAGCTCTGTTGCAGCTCTCAACACCAAGTGAAGTCATAGAACCATAGGTCCAATTCAGTACCTTTCTTCCAAGATGACTGAAATATACTCTGTGGGATCAGGGAGGCAAGGGAGTCATCAAGAAGAATTAGTTTTAGCCAGTAGTTGCCAGGAAAAGCTAAAGAAGCCTGACTAGATTCTAAACACAGTTGGAGTTGGAAAGATACCAAGATGCTTGTACCATAGCTCCTAGGAATTTAGACTGAATCTTCTTTATTTATTATTGGTCCTGGGTCTCTGTAGTGAGAGATCTGCAAGTCATATAAAAGGTAGGTTATAACCTTTACTCTACAGATATTGTTAGCAGCAAGAGCATGCCTCTGCTGTTGGCAAATTGAAAACTAGTTTGGTAATCTTAAGAGCCAGATGTGTGACAGCATTATTGTTTTTCCCCACAATGCTTAAGTTTAGAAGGTGACTTCCAAATATTTAAATGCCTTGATGTGTTCTATATAAAAAAAAGTTATCTTCCAGCATTGGTTCCAATTTGCAAACCTTGTAAATGAAGACCGCTACTTTTGTTTGGACAAAGCTGATTACAAGGCTTTGTAACTGCTTGTATGAGGCAAGGGTTTGGAGGCTTCATTTAAGCCTACTTGTGTTGTGGATAGGATGGGTGTTTCATCGTTATAAAGGGAACTGAAGCAGCCTTTGGGGAATGGAATTCTGTTTTTTCAGAGCTTGAAATACAGAGTGGATATAAAAATTGAAAGAAGCTAGTAATCTTGCATAGACCCTTTTTGAATGAGAATTAGGGCAGAAAGGTAACCTGCTTTGAGATACACAGGCTTCATAATCAAAAGGAAAAGCTGACAGTCAATAGCAATGGATGTCAGTTTCACCCAAAGCCTATCTCTAGGTATTGAATCAAATGCCGCCTTTAAATCAATAAAAGCAATTTCTTAGGATGGCTAGAATATTTTTCCAGTAGATGGTGGAACACAGTATCTGCTCACTCTGCCTTCAACTCAGCTTGCTTGTCAACATACATTGTCCTGCACCAACCAGTTGGGTAATGTCCAATAAAGATGCCTGGAATATACTTATTATGCTTAGGAGGCCAGTTATGTGACAATTTGCTGCATCCATTTTATCTTTCTTGTACACCGTGTGCACAATTATTAGGCAAGTTGTATTTTTGAGGATGAATTTCATTATTGAACAACTACAGCGCTCTCGGTCAATCCAAAATGTTAATAAACCTCAAACCTGAATATTTAAGAAAGTAAAAGTGAGGTTTTGGCTTTCTTAGGAGCATATCTATGTGTGCACAATTATTGGGCAACTATTAGTGTGCAGAATTATTCAACTAAATGAAAAATGAAAATTCCCCCATCTCACTTGTTTATTTTCATCTGTTAAAGTGAGAATAATAAACAAACAACTCAAAATTTACAAATAAACATTTCTGACATTTCAAACAAAAAAGCAATGACCAATATAGCCACCCTTCTTTGCAATAACAGTCATAAGCCTTCCATTCATGGAGTCTGTCAGTTTCTTGATCTGTTGACGATCAACTTTTTGTGCAGCAGCAACCACAGCCTCCCAGACACCGTTCAGAGAGGTGTACTATTTTCCTTCACCGTAAATCTCCCATTTGAGAAGGGCCCACAAGTTCTCAGTAGGGTTTAGGTCAGGTGAGGAAGGGGGCCATGTCATTCTTCTTTCTTCTTTGAGGCCTTTACTGGCTAGCCACACAGTGTACTTCGATGCATGTGATGGAGCATTGTCCTGCATAAACATCATGGTCTTCTTGAAAGATGCAGACTTTTTCCTGTACCACTGCTTGAAGAAAGTGTCTTCTAAAAACTGGCAGGTTTGGGAGTTGATTTTGAGTCCATCTTCAACCTGAAAAGGTCCAACTAGCTCATCTTTAATAATACCAGCCCATACCAGTACCCCACCTCCACCTTGCTGGCGTCTGAGTCGAAGTGGAGCTCTGTGCCCGTTACTGATCCAGCCACGGGCCCATCCATCTGGTCCGTCAAGAGTCACTCTCATCTCATCAGTCCATAAAACCTTTGAAAAATCTGTCTTCAGATATTTCTTGGCCCAGTCTTGCTGTTTTAACTTGTGTGTCTTGTTCAGTGGTGGTTCCTTACCTTGGCCATGTCTCTGAGCACTGAACACCTTGTACTTCTGGGTACTCCAGGTAGGTTGCAGTTCTGTAATATGACAGCACTGGAGGATAATGGATTCCTGGTAGCTTCACGTTTGATTCTTCTCAAATCTTTGGCAGTTAATTTGCGTCTTTTTTTCTCAACACGTTTCTTGTGACCCTGTTGACTATTTGCAACAAAATGTTTGATGATTCTGTGGTCACGCCCCAATATCTTAGCAATTTCAAGACTGCTGCATCCCTCTGAAAGACTTTTTACGATTTTTGACTTTTCAGAGTCTGTTAAATCTCTTTTTTGGCCCATTTTGCCTGAGGAAAAGCTGCTGCCTAATAATTATGCACACCTTGATATAGGGTGTCAATCTCCTTAGGCCACACCCTCCCTCATTACACAAATACACATCACCTGATATGCTTATATCCATTAAGCATTCAGGTTTATACAGCTTGGAGGTGGAAAATATGCATAAAAATGATGATATGGTCAAAATACTCACTTGCCTAATAATTGTGCACACAGTGTAGATTAACCTGAAATTGACCTTCTCCAGTCCTTAAGGATTTGTAGGGTGAATTGTATGAGTGAATAGGTTGCCAATACTGGGACCCATCCATATGAGTCTGTGTTTAACAGTTCAGCTGGAATCAACTCTTCCCCCAGTTGATTTACCATTTTTCACTTTTACAATAAGATTGGAAATTTCACGAGGGGGCCCAGGACCATTTTTTGGTTATATCTTTTAAATTGCATAAAGCACAACTCAAACCTCTGGGGTATTCTTTTAACCAACTCATTAGTAGTTTTTGGAAAAGAGGGATCTGCCAAGTGCAAGAAAGCAAGAGTTATTATTATTTTTAATTATTCAGACTGATTTCTGCAGTTATCCAGTTTAGCTTCCTGTTGTTGTTTTCCTTTTCAATAAGTCCTTGTAAGGCTCTCTTCATTTCAAATATTAACCACTGCAGGAGTGGGGTGATTGATGCCTTTATGAACTTATATGCAAGGCTAAACATTTTCCCAGTCAAACCAAGGCATAGATTTGGTTCTGATATTCTTACCTGGGGGAAGGGGAAGGTAAAATAGTGATTAGGTTGTATTTAGAAATTGTTTTGTTTGCCTATATGTTGTTCTATTTAAAATATCTACTTCAGGCTACTGTGTCAGATCTAATTCCCTACCTCTGTTAAAGGAAATTAAAAAAAAATGCCAACAAATCAGTAAATATAACAAGGAAGAAAATGTGAAATAAAATATACACAGAAACCACAATATAAAGGAAGCAAAATCAAAACTAAAATGCCCGGTGAGAGGAAGGGTTAGCTACGCATCAAAAGTACCCAGTGTGTAAATAAGACAGTTCTTTTCCTACCTTGCATAGTTTCAGTGTGGGAAAAGAGAAACATGTGGAAGGATATCTTCCAAAATGGAAGTGTCCTACAGAAGAACAATCATGTGAGGAAGTTATTCCTTTTGATACTTTGTCCTTAGACATGCTAAATTTTAAATTCTTTGAATTGAGCCTTGAAGTGACCTGGAAACCAGTGCAGCTGACCAAGCACTGTACTGTATGCCTTGACTATATGGACTGGCTGATTAAAATCATCAGCTCAAATGTCAAAATTGTTAACTGCAGATATGTAAGAAACATGCTTTCTGATAGGTATATGAGGAACAAGACTGCTTCACAGAGCCACTTTGTGTGTGATTGAAGGAGATATTCAGTTTGAGGCAGTGAGTTCAGAGAAAATTGCTGAGGACCTTCAGAGTGTTTTCTTTGATATGGGCTTTGTTGTGCTGAACCCCCAACAGATTCTGGGCTGCAACTTCATTTTGCAAAGTAGCCTTGAAGGGACATTAACTGAAACAAATTATCTTGTTGAGGTTTTGCACCATTCTATTTCTGTGGGTGGGGTGGCCATTATCTTTCTTCAAGAGTTTTTATTTTCATGCCTAAGGTAGGATTTTTAAAGCTTGTTTCACAATTAAAATGAAGGATTTATTTTATGAATGATTTAAACACAGTCCTCGTATTGAAATTTTATTTATAAAAAAATTGTTATTCCCTTTTCAATATCCAAAAATGGAATCACGTATATTAAATGGTGCTTTCTTTTCATTCCTTTAGCGTGGGATCAGTCTGATAAGTTTGTGAAAATCTATGTCACATTAAGTGGTGTTCAACATCTGCCAGCTGAGAATGTTCAGGTGCACTTTACAGAAAGGTAGGTTCTCTACTACATCAGAAAGGAACTTCAGTCTCTTCTGGAATTGCCAGTCCTTTGCTGTTGATTCCATTTAAAACTGTTCAAAAGTTCATAGAATAATTATCAAGTAATATATTCTCTTTCCATTATAATGTTTGCAGATGTATGACTATGAATGTAAAAGTCATCATTAGCTATCAACACATTTTTTATTTGGCTTAATAACTAAATATGTAGTTCGTGGTGCCAGTGAATTGTTTTTTTGATAGAAGGTGTAAGCAGTATCTGGTGCTGTTGTTACTACTGCTGGCTCTCACAGAGTCTCAAAGAGGTGAGGAAAATGATCCCTCTTCTTGTATAGTTACAGAGAGATGGCTTCTGTTCCCAAGCTATGGTTTTACAGAAATGGTACTATGTTGTTTATGCTGCTACCTCCAACCCTTATAGAAAGGAAGAGAGACCACCTCTCCCTCAAAGGTATACTGGCTCATCAAACAAAGCTTAGTCTAGTAATCATGGTTCGGATATTCACCCAAAATGCCAGCATACTTAGTCATAACCATGGTTAAGATATCCACAAAACCATCATGCAGCACAGCAAAACTGAGAGCAACTCTACTTTGCCAGCAAGCAGTCAACTAGTCTAGTATCTTAGCTATATTGACCAAGTTTTATTTTTGTTCCACTGTTTAGTTAAAATAATAAATCCTGATTACTGTTGGCTTACATGAGTGCCATTATGCAAAACCACAAGAAGAGAGAGAATTCTGTTAAAAGACGAGGATTGTGTCCCCACTGAGGTTATCCAAACTACTTTTAGTTTATTCCTGATAGATCCATTATACACCACAGCTTAAATGCATGGCTGCCACTCATGTTGACATCTTAAAGTAATCCAGTCCAAGCCAGAATCTTATCCATCCATACTTAACAAACCTCCAAATATTCAGCTAAATTAAAATTTAAGCCCAAAGGAATCTAAAGCTTTTTTTTTTCTTTTTTCCTATTAGGGTGTCTTCTTGATGTTTATTTGATGTGATTATTCATTAGGGGATTCTGACTCAATTTCTTGTCCTTTTAGATCATTTCATCTGGTGGTGAAAAACTTAAACAACAAAAATTATACCATGACATTCAACAACCTTCTGAAACCAATCTCAGCTAAAAGCAGCTCATGGAAGGTCAGTGTATCTGATGTAGTCAATTTTAACACTGTTAATGTCAACACTCTGGCTGGCTTTCTACATGTTACATTTATTCATAATATGGTTTCTCTGGTTTTGGTTTAATACGTTGTGTGAGCCTACCCATTGTGGTTTATTCAGTAAATAATGGTTAAACAAACCAAGGTTTAGAATGATGCACAAACCTTGCCTTTAAGTTGGTTTCTGTTTCCTGGTGTCTTCCTACAAATTAGCTTTATCACGAAAAGCTCTTTTTGGGTGGATGGGTAGGCTGTTGTCCTTGCAGTTCTTAATCCCAAAGAGTGTTTCTACTTTCCATAGTTCGGAGTAAGATGGAACTAGCTGCTAAATATCAGAGAGGCCTAATTCTGAGTGAAGTAGTGAATCTTAACTCGGAGCACTGCTTCCCCTGGCAGAGTTTTCTTCACCTTGTAAAGTTGTGAGGAAAAGATCTAACATTATCCATGTCACATCCAGTTTCAGAGTTGTTAGAAAGTTTTAGTTAGAAAATTCTCAGATCGGAGAGTAAGAACTTTTCTTTTGCCTAGAACAGCTTTAACAATCCAGTGTCATCACCTATGGCGACATGTAGCTAATGCTTTCATGTTGCAATTATTAAAGCAGCGATAGATCTAGAAGTGAACCTTGGGAAATTGAGTAACCTGTGACTTCGAACCTCATGAATAGCATCTAAATTTCTTACACTCAGGTATTTTTGATATTCTATAAGATTAGCTTACAAAAGTAAGTTTGTTACTTTAAATAATGTAGTATGTCTACACTGGGTTTTGAAAGTCATCCAAATAAGGTTCTTTCTGGTAATTCTAGCATCTTGCTTTATTTTGAACTCTTGGAGCATTGCTTTCCTCCTCCTCACAGATCAAAACAGATATGATCTTGATACTATGTAAGAAGCAGCAAGAAGAAAAATGGGAGTGCCTAACGCAGGTTGAAAAAGAGACTAAGGAGAAAGAGTAAGTGTGCCTCTATCCCTTGTTCTAGGAGTATTATTTTGCTGTTATTATTGAAAAAATCTTGCAAGTTGAAACTCATTAAACCAAGGTTCCATTAATCCATACAGCCCATGGAGGATGAACACATTTTGAAGTTAAGAATAATTGTCCTGTTCTTGCTCATTATGGAATTTAAGAAACTTTGTGGGGAAAGAACAATCCAGATTTCTGTAGAAATTGCATTTTATGTCCCAGTTGCTGAAATATATTCATTAAAAACCCAAACCCTCCAATGAAGAAACTCTGTTAAATCTTTTTTCTTTTCTGGATTGTTTTAGCCTCTTTCCTATCTTTCTAAGCAAAAGCAAGATAAACTTTTGATTTCTACTTCTATTATATATTGCAGAGTATTTTTCTTGAAATTCATGAACAAATAATTTTAATGAGATACCCCTTGTGTTTTTAAAACAACAGTCACTTTCTCTCAGCCCAACCTACCTGGTTGTTGTAGAGAAAAAAATGGAAGAGGGAGAACTAATGTATTTAGTTTGTTTTTTGAGCTTCTGGAAGAAAGGGATATAAATTTAAAAAATATATTAATACAATTATATAATACACAGAAATATGTGTGTATTCATTCATATAACACATATTTATAAGTGGATTTGTTACTGCTGTATGTAAATGCTAGGGCAATTTTTATATTGAATAATATATTGAAATACAGAGTGATACATGATGACATCTTGGAACTCCACTCCTAAATGAAAGATATAATTAAACACTATTTAAATTATCATTGGTTATATTTTAGCAGCTTTTGGTATATTACAATGTAAAGAAAACAGTTTAACGAACTGAACTTTTTAATCTTACCAAATGTATATAAATAAATGTATATTACTAGGTCTCCAAAGCTATCGCATTAGTTCAGTTTTGGGAGATTTGTGAGAAGAAATAAGTTAGACACTGAAAAATAATATAGGCTTTGTATTTTTCTCCATGGTGTTTTTCCACTTTTAATCAAATTATTTTTTCAAATGACAAATTCAGTATCAGGCGAAGGTGCTCAGGATTACAATTTTAAATATTTGGCCGTTCATCTCTTATTATGAAGTATACCAGACTCAGTACAAAATGGCATAATAATTACCTATGTATGTCCTTTAGGAAAGCTTCCTATGATACATCTGACCCCAGTGAAGGATTGATGAATCTACTAAAAAAGATGTATGCAGAAGGCGATGATGAGATGAAGAGAACAATTAACAAAGCATGGGTGGAGAGCCGAGAAAAGCAAGCCAAAGATGATTTGCCAATAGATATCTGAACAAGTGTTGAAAACTGTGCTTGCCATTTTAATGTACATTTTATATATGGGGGTTCTGCTGCAATACTGCGATTAGAGAAAGTGTGTTGTTTATATTACCATCTTCAGAGCAGAGACTACAAAACTTGTGTTTCAAACTGGAGATGGAAAATAAAACATGCTGTAAAGCATTTTCAGATGTGCTGCTTCTCTCTCTCCTTAAATGTTTGTGCTTCTAGTACATCTTGGGAATTCCCACAGAAGCAAGACTTATATATTCAAGTATATAGTGATGAATAACCATAGGTAAATGACTCCACTCTCTCTGATAAAAGTTGAAATACGGATTCCTCAGATAAAGTTGGTCTAGAAAGGGAACTTTCAGGTTTTTGAGAACTAAGAACTTAGGGAATTGTGTTGCATCACAACTAAATGGTGTGCTTAGATATGAAACAAGATGATAGGATGGTTTTTCTCAGATATTGCAGGTGTATGTTCTGCAAGCAGCATTACAGAATAGTTATTGACCAGCAGGTAACAGAATGTCTGGAGGAAAGCATTATTTACAGTAAATTAATTTCTTCCGTAGAGAGGATATTCATTCTCAAAGTTATGCCAAGGGAACTGCTGGGCAAGACTTAAGTAATAGAGCAGTGCATGCTTCAGAATTTATTCAGAGGTGCTGAATTTATTAAAGCTACTGCATTTCTTTTTGGGCAAACCTAACCCTAAGAGTGGCTTTACTGACAGCAATAGATTTGAACGTTGGGTCAAAGCCCTCAGGATGATGTGTAGCTATGATACATGTAAAGTCCTGTAGTGAGTGAGTTCCTTTGGTCAATCACTAGCATAAAACAGTAACCAGACCAAAACAAAAACAGTGGCAAGCAATAGAACAAATACAAACTGGAGAATACCAGATCCAGGTGAGCTGTTGACCAACATTTGGATATAGTAGACTGTACTATAACAGATTATTCTTAAGGCTAAGACTAAAACTCAGAGCTAAAACTAAAGTTTTGAGTTTGTCAACGAATTGGGGAAAATTTATTACCGTGTTATTAAACCAAGAGACTGACTAGGATGGTTTTAATTAGAGGAAGAAAGTCCAACCTAAAACTATTAATGGCAGTAATAACTGGGCTTATAGGGAGAAGGGTTTGGTGGATTGGTGTAATACAAATAGCCTGGTTCTAAATGTTGAAAAAACCAAGGAGATTATCGTCGATTTTAGAAAGAACCAGCTCAGCCACACCCCACTCAATGACACAGCTGTGGAGTCAGTCAGTAGCATCAGGTTCCTGGGGGTGCTGGTAAGATGAGGAAGGCACATCTTCCACCTCCCATCCTCCTTACTTTCTATAGAGGCACTATAGAGAGCGTATTGACCAACTGTATTTCCATCTGGTTTGGAGGCTGCAGTGCCTCGGATAGGAAGTCTGTGCAGGGGGTGGTGAGGGGGGCAGAGAGGATAATTGGGATCTCACTGCCTCTCATCCAGGATACAGCGTATACACAATGTCTGTCCAGAGCCCAAAATATTGTCAGTGACCCCTCCCACCCTTATTGTGGCTTGTTCTCTTTGTTGCCCTCTGGGAAGAGGTTCCGCTGCATTCGATGCAGCACAGCTAGGTTAGGTAATAATTTTGTCCCCTGGGCTGTTAGACTCCTGGACTCTTAATAATCCCTTCTCATTTCATTGTGGCACATGTTGTATGTAGGACTGTGTTATTTATTAGGGATAATGATTAGGGGAGTAGAATGGTAAAGAATATGTATTATATATTAATTATTTTTTGTGACCCAATTGCAACCAAGTTTCATTTTAATGTGCACCTTGGTGTATAGTGGAATGACAATAAAAGTTTATTCTAATGGTAAATAAAATACAGATTTTTCAGTGTGTTTGCCCACATCCCAGCTGACTATCTGTCTGCAAATTTTGATTGCTGCCACACAGAAATTAGCTACATGGGGAGTTTGGCAGGAAAATGATACTAGTAGGTGGTGCCACTCAAAACTTCCGCTGTTTCTACACCAATTCATGAAGTGTGTGTGCGTCTTCAAGTCAGTCTTGATTCCTGGCAACTGCCTGCGCTATTCCCTGCAGTTTTCTTGGCAAGGTTTTTCAGAATTGGTTTGCTTTTGCCTCCTCCCTAGGGCTGAGAGAGAGGGACTGACCCAGGGTCACCCAGCTGGCTTTGTGCTCAAGGCAGGATAAGAACTCACAATCTCCTGCTTTCTAGCCTGGTGCCTTAACCACTACAGCAAACTGGCTCTCTAATGCATCAACTGGGAAACAGATCGAGAGGAAAAGAGCTGCTAAGCCAGGAAGACAAATACAGCACTGAATGGCATCACTGAAGCTTGGTGGGATGACCCTCATGATTGGCAAGTAGCACTGAAAAGGAACATTGTACATGAAAAAATATACTTGCACATAAATTCAGGAGCACAGAAATCCTGTTTAAAGTGTTTGAAAAAGGAAAAAGAAAATTGATATTGTGGGAGTTTATCATCACCCACCTGGATGGGCAAAAGATACAAATGAGGTTTTTCTGCTTGAGTTGACTAGTCTTTCAAAGAGTTATGCAACAGTCAAAAGGGGGGGGGGAGATTTTAATTGCTCAACAAATCTGTCCTCTTGCCAACAACTTCATTTGTCAGACGGTGGAAGCAAGAACAAGGGGGTCTCCTATCCTGGGCCTTATCCTCACAAACAGGGAGAATGTGATGTTATTATTGAATTTAGGGTATATAGAGGAGGAGGAACTGAGAAAAGTCAGATCTGCATACTAGTCTTCAAAAGAACGGATTCTGACAAACTTGGAGGGAAGCTAGGTTGGCTCCAATGGCCTAAAATCCTTATGAAGAAAAGTGTCCTGGAAGGGAGAAATGCTATGAAATGAGATAATGAAGATGCTATTGCAAACAATTCACATGAGGAAAAACAAGAAAAATCTGAAGAAGCCAGCGTAGATATATGCAGAACTCTCTTAAAAGGCTGTGCATGGGGAAGGAGAACTCAGTAAATTACAGACCTGCCAGCTTGAGGTCTATCCTGGCAAGGTCTGAATAGATTAGTAGGCTCTGTTTTTGGGCCATGCATACACTATTCTATTCTGACTAGAAATAAACTGACCTTTTCTAAAGCATGTTATAAAAGTCAGGAAATTACTGTAAGTGGTTATCTGCATACAATAAACTAGCCCATAAACTAGGCTATTACATACAGTGTTATCTTTCCAAATTGTAATGAGACAGAACCCTTCCAACAGTAAAGTGCTTGCTTCAAGTGCAAGAAATGAGCCAGAGTCAAGTCTGAGACAGTTTATTTTCATGTCTTCTCCTAAGATACAAGAGCAGGTTTACATCTTCATAATATCAGACTGACAACCTTGTCAACATAATTAGCACTCACCATCTTTCATCCTTGTGTACCATGAGTTATATATTCAGGAAGTTTCAAAGAGGACTCAGTTTTGTCATGTTTGAAGAAACTACTTGCTCGTAGCTCACCACATTGCCCTCTGTATCCCAGAGAGCTGGGCATGGTCAGCCAGATGGCGGAAGACAATACGGCTGAGCCTCCATCGCCTTTTCACACCTCTTGGTCGGGATGTCAGAACACATCGATTGTGGATCCGCACAGGGCAACTATCTCGGGGCAGATTGGCGATCTCCTTATCAGTAATTTCCTGGAACAAATTAAAAAAAATGATATAAAATTCCCCTCCTATACATAACCAAGGTATTTTGATCCCTAAGGTTTAGAATCACACAACACACTGTGCAGTGCATTACTTCCCATTCTAGAGCCAACTCTGATGTTGCAATCAAGTTTCTAATTCTCTACATAACCAGTGGAGCAAAGACCAAGCCTATAAGCACATCTATCTATCTCCCAGAAGCAGAAGCAAGCTTATCTCTGAGATTTGTAAGTGGGTTAAATCAAGATAGAGATACATATAGATAATGCCTGTTCTTTTTTTTACTGCTTTTGCTGGCAAGAGGGAGGTGAGCATGTGTATGTGTGGACATTTCTTACTTTGTAAGCCTGGTTTTATACAGTTATGTCACATGAATACATTTATTGGAGTGAGAGTAAAGAATCACAAAGACTGGTTTCAACTGGAGCTGCCAATCCTAAATTGACATAGTAGGGAATCTGCGATTTGCCCAGGATCTTTATCTGCATTTATATTCCTTCGCACCCCCCCCCCCCCAAATGTAAGATAATCTTTTCAGGTAAATACAATACTATTGCCTTTTCACAAACTCTGAAGTTTTCCCCAATGAAGAAAAGGGTCTCTTGCCTATTTATTTGTACAATATTATTGGAATATACATATATATATATTCATATTCCAATTTAAATTGCTCTAAAACAGCCAATATTGTCAGAATATATATAATCATAAAGGAAAAGTAATACAAAATACGATCTTGAATGTAATTCCAGAAAAAGCATGAACACTTAGAGCCTCTTGAAACCTCACTAAAACTATTTTGGGGCCATACTACCACAGACTATATATGAGAGCTTGTATCACTGTACATTTCCATATGATAAATCCTCCATGTAGAGACTAGGTGCTGTGGAGAAAAGTTATCCTTCTCTTTGACATGTTAGATGGAGAGACTTTTTGCACTGAATCATTAACATGAGATTCTGCAATCCTTATACAGGTTAACCACTCCAATGAGAATGAGACTAGACCTGGAACTACTGTTTCTCAACTAAAATAGCCAAAATCTCTCTGAATTTTTTTGCATGGAATTTTCTAATCACATGTACTGATGGCTACTCAATAAAAAATATATCTTGCATTTTTCAGAGCCTACATATACCAACTTTTAAAGTATTTTAAATAGAAAAAACACATTATTTTAAAACTTAAATTAAAAAGAACTAAGATTTAATTGCCTGAACATAGCAACCTATTTTTAAATCATTTGAGATTCTTTAACTGAAGGACATTGTAACTTGTTCCCAATAAATAATATATTTAGTGTAAGAGAATTATATATTACAGAAAATAATATATTTAGCATAAGACACAGCAGTGTCTATCCTTCATGTTAGATCCAGCAGGAGGCATGCTCTAAATCCCATTTGCAAGATAGTGCATCTGGCAGGGCCCAGGAAGAGAGCCTTTTCTGCTGTGGTGCCCACTCCCTGGAATATCATCCCACCAGAGATTAGATTTACCCCGACCCTGCTGGACTTTTGCAAGGCATTAAAAAAGTGGTTTTGCCATCAAACCTAGGGCTCTGATAGTGTGGGTGAGCCTGTTTCTTGGTCATGGTTGTATTAAATATGGAATGACATGAGTGTTCTTGGTGGTATTTATGATATTTTTAATTTTGGTTGTTTTTACTGTTTTTAACTGATAGTTGCCCAAAGTCATGTATAGGAGATGGACAACCATATAAAACAAACAAACCAACCTATCAAACAACAAGTTCTCTTATTGTTCCAGTTCATAATACCTTGACAAAAGTAATATGCTTCTTACCTGGAGTTCTTTAGGCAAAATTTTATTTTTCCTAATGCAATTCAGCCGTAATCTCTGATCTGCATAATCAAAAGCCATTTTCCTTCTCTTAACATCACGTAGCATCCTCCAGTCCACATAATAACCCCTTATTTGACCAACGCATGACATGGGGAAGAACTAATAAAAAAATTACAATCAACTTTTGTTCAAGCAAATAGACATGAGTGTCTAGATCTCGACTGATGCAAGTATTATTTTTAAAATCTTTAAAAAGACAAAGCAATCATATTAGTCATAATATAAGGCCAGTGGAGGTTTATAGAACAGTTCACTACAATTTCTTCATCAGATAAAAAGTGGGAAGAGAGAGGGAAAAAATGTTTAAACAGAGGTGCAGAACCATCTAGGTGTTTTTAAACTACACCTAACAACTGCATGGCCAATGATGTGGGGTGCTGGGGACTGCACTTCAGTAGTACCAAAAAATCTAGAGAAAAGCTCCTTCTATATCAAGTTACTTGCTCTTAATTTTCTAACAAGTGTTTCTGGCCTTGGGCATAGTCACTCTACAGACCTCACCAATACATCGTGTTCCGAGGTAATTCCATTTTTGAGGTTCACATCAACATACTAAACAATAAACTGACCCAGGCTAGCCAAAATGTGGTTGTGGGTCACAGAAACCCAGCCAGAAAGTTTTAACGACTTCTAGCACAGTGGCGGGCAAAGCAGAGAAAAATCGTATGATTTGACTGCCTCGGGTTCCCAATTCGTAAGCCTGATTTAATACGCCTTCTGGTTAATTTTAGCCCGTGCTCTTTAAGATAGCATGTAATTTGGCTCTGGACGACTTCATTTTCGGTAGCATAATATGAGCATGCCTCCTACTTAGAAAAGGCCGCAAATGGCAGGTAACACGCATCCGCCACTGGTCTTTTGGAAGGTAGATAGCGCATGGCTAACAGAGTTTCATCCCCCAAATTCTTGACTTTTAAGGCTTGGCTTATCTCGTAGCGACTACTGGGAAAACAGCACTCTGCAAAAGCGAAAGTCGGCGTAACGAGTGGAGCACGCTAAGTGAGGAACCGGGAGGGAAAGCAGCCGTGCCCGGCTGAGACTCTAACCTGCCGAAACGCCGAGCGCAGCGCCAAAGCCGCCGCCGCCATCTTTCCTACAGCGACGCTATTTGAACTACGCATGCGTTGCTGGCATCTGGGCGGAAAGACCGTGTGAGTAGACCCGCCAGTGCATGAAAATGCGGAAGGGTTGTGAAGAAAAGGGACTCTGAAGCGGAAGTGGAGGGTGAGCGGAAGCAGTATGTAGGTTTTGTAAGAATGGGCGGCAAAGCTTTATAACTCATGGATGGTATGAACTGAACTTTTTAAAAGGTGAGTGTAGGAGCTTTTATTATTTCCACAGAATTAAACTCCTCTCTCTCTCCCACCCTTAAGGCTAGATTAAGCCCGCTCTGCGCTCCCGAGTAATTGCGTGTAAGATTGCAGCCTAGTGGTTGAGATATTACAGGACTACTTCACATTTTCGTTGCAGCAGGATAAAAGGGTTGTTTCTCTGGAAACTTTCATTGAGAGACCTATCCATAACAGAATCCCAGTACGGCTGAATTCACAAAACATGGCAGGCGAAATGTGGTTGGTTACTTTCTGTAAACCACACAGGGTGCTTAGTTCACGCTGAGTATGTTGTATTAACCCAAGCAACTACATTAGATTGCTTAAGCAAACCTAGAATCACGTAATTGTGGATTAGTGTGACGTGCTAATAAAGTACATAAATAGAATTCTGGCTTGGGTGTTTTTTTTATTTGCACACTTGTTTTTGAACTTGACAATTCAGCACTCAGATATGGAGAATTGAGAAGGTATCACTGCTAAGTCGAAAGAAGGGTCAAATAAACTTTAAATGGATAAGCTTAGTAAGATTCATTGTAGCTAGGAAACTTTCTTATTCTATGGAGCTGGTGGACAAACCTGATAAACTTGTAATAATACAGAATTGCATGATAATATTAATTACAAATAATTGCAAATGTTCTTTTCCATATTTAGGTAGGTTTTACTAGCTGACGTTCATGCTGTTCTGAGAAGATTCATAATTAGAAAAAAAAATGTTGGAAAGGTGACACTTTCTGAAAAGTATGTAAAATTTGCAACCAAAGGAAATAGTGTAAATATAAAGAGTTATTTTTAAGTGGAATTTTAAATAAGCTTTTTACTTATGGAAGAAAACAAACTAATGGTTTGTTTTGGAAGGCTTTGTGACACAATCAGGCTGGAATGAAGGAGAAGCTAAGGTGATTAAAGTGTAGGTAGAAAGGCTGACAAAATCTATTGGATCCTGGACAGAGCTTGGGGAGTCCACAGAGCTGGAGATCAATAATTTTTTCAGGCATAGTTACAATGTTCTGTTTTTTGAAGCCCCTAATTCTCACAAAGGTACGGTTTAGACTAACAGAATAGCTTTTCATAGTTGTTGTCTAGTACGCTATAAAGAAAGCTTTGTCAAGGCCCAACTAATTGGTAATGTTTTCCCCCTTTACTACAGGAAGCATGTGTGATTTGATAGGAAAGGGCCTGGAGCAAATTTCTTGCAAACGTTTATAAATTTCATTGTCATCACTGACTTCTATGGCATAGTTGCTGGAAATTATGTGTACTCATTTCTCTGAGGAACTCTTTTGATCTTAGTTATTCCAAACTGAATTTTCCATGTCATTAGTCATTTCCATGTGTTCATTCTGTATGGATGGAAGTTCAAAGTTTATCTTAAGAATAGTCAGCATTTTCTCACAGCTCAGTTTCTACTTCATACTTTTATTAAGTATGAAGATCTCTAGGGTGATTGTTGTATGTATGTTCAACAGAATGCATTTAAAAATTCCCTGCAGTCAGGAATTCTAATACAGGTAGTCCTCGTTTAACATCCACTCATTCAGCAACCATTCAAAATTATAAAGGTACTGAATGAGGGGTACTTACAATGTGTTCTCATAGTTGTGGCCATAGCAGCATCCCTGTGGTCACATGATTGCGATTTGGGCACTCGCCGACCAGCTCACAATTATGGTGTTGCAGTATCCTGCAGTCACATGAATGCCATTTGCGACCTTCACTGCTGGCTTCTGACAAAGTCAATGGGGAAGCCAGCAGGAGATCGCAAATGGTGATCACATGACTGTGGGATGATGTGCCACCTAACAATGGCAACTGGGACTGTCAGAACTGCTGTTGTAAGTTGGCATGATCATGTGACGTTGCGCCTTACGACTGCATCACTTAGTGATGGAGGTCCTGGTCCCAGTTACCATCAGTAAGTGAGGACTACCTGTAAGGCAGCCTACACGCTCTCAGAAAACTAGTAACTGCCTACCGTTGTCCAGTATGAACTGGAAGAGTAGTTGTCAGCAGAAGGGGGTTATCAGAAAGCCATTTGATCCATTTGATGATTATTACAGGTATTGCCATTGTTGTGTCCTCCTATGTAGTCTCTTCATCAAAGCATTTGACATGTTTATTGCTATTAATAATATTCCATTTTTGAAATGAAGGCCAAATCTACAAGTAAATGAAGTTCAACCAAAAGTCCGAATGTTGGGTTTAATAGGATGGTAAAAAGAAAATTATGCAGGCCAAGATAGATCAGAAAATTAGTAATAAAAGTATTCATGCCAGCAAGATACTAAATAGATGGACTCTTCATGCTAAAGCTGTGATAATTAAAAACTTTCTAATGTGAGCCTAGACTGGGGAAACTACACAATGTTAAAAATCACTATTTTATATAGGAAATCATCTGACTGTATATGTATACAGCCAAATATTGAATGTAATCTTATTTGTTCAGATACATTTAATAAGAAAGCACAACTATGGGATTTAAATAATTCATTTCTCAGCTACAGTACCTACCTAATAAAGTTTAAAAACTGATCACGGTTTCCATTTGTAATCTACTATAAGATAAACCCAGAAGACAAAACAGTACAATACTACTTGTCATGTACAGCTTTCACCCCTCAAGTGTATCATTTATTATCTACTACCCAACCAGTATAATAACACTTCCCTTCATGGGACATGGGCGATAGGCCCATACTTGATAACAGGCAGCCGTACCACTTAGTCAAGTTTATCCATTTCTGTGCAAAAGAACAAATGCCACAAATATCCAATCAAAAGTGACAGCATTTAAAAATTAGTGGGGAACATTTGAGTTCTCCAGGATACTGTTTCTCATAGATAAAACCAAGGCTGGGACTTCTTTTCACAATTCTTAACATAGCTACCTATATTATGCAAGAATCTATGTCACAGTTAAGTGCTTCTTTGTTGTTGTCACTGAAGGTTATTCTCATTGTCTCTTACTTCTCTTTTCCATTTCCTCCCTGCCCCCTGCTGTCACTTGCTGTGTATACAGTATTTCTCAGGATTAAGTTCCACATCTGATCAAGCGGACTATGTTCCACAAAAATGGATGTGAAAACAATTGAGTAGCCTTTAAGACGTCAGATGTCAGCCGCCTTGCAAGCTGCATTGACTGCCAGTCTGCTTCCAGGTCCAATTCAAGGGGCTTGTTTGGACCTTTAAAGCCCTTCATGGCATGGGGCCGGGTTATCTGAGGGACTGCCTCTCCCTGATTTCATCAGCCCCTCCCATTAGATCTGGCAGAGAAGGCATCTTGCAGGTACCATCTGCCAGGGACTTATATTTGTGGGTCCCAGGAGGCAGGCATTCTCTGCCATGGTGCCCACCTTATGGAACATCCCCCCCTCCAAAGTCAGGTCAGCTCCATTCCTGCTATCATTCTGGAAGTCCTTCAAGACCTGGTTATGTCACCAGGCCTGGGGGTCCCAGGGAACTGGAAGCAGTCTTAGATGGCTCCACTGTGGTCGATATTTTTTACTCCATGTGGTTTGTATATTTTAAATTTTTAATGATATATTCATTTTTAATAATGAGTTTTTATATTTTTATAATGGTTATCTTTATGTATTTGTTGTTTTATTCAATTGTTGTATGCTGCCCAGAGTTGCTTTTTGAGAGATGGGTGGCCATATAAAATAAATAAATGCATACATACGTACAACTCTTTGTTGTATTTGCTGCAACTTCTCTGGAAAGTAAAAGATGTACTGGCATCCTTAGGACCAGCCCAGGAGGCTGTGAAATCCCTAAATGATCTGCAGAGACCATGAGCCACTTTAGACTGCAACAGCAGCACCCCGCCATTTTGAAAGGAAGAAAAAAATCTAGAAATACTGTATATCCGTAGTCATTTGAACAAAACAGATGTGTCTCTGGGTGTTCAGAGCAGTGATTAACCAGCCCCTTACCATTCTGCTGTCAAGGTGATATATGTTCAGCCACCTACATTTAAATTTGTAAGTCACCTTTCTTCCTTCCTTTTTTCAATAATAGATCTAGCTTTTCCAAAGCAGAACACTTGCTTCTTTCAAAGGAATACAAATGATTAAAGGATTTTGCAGGCTTTCCCCTTCAAATTAGTTGAATCTTGTGGCTATAATATCAAAATGTACTTTAGAGGGTGCTAGTGACTGAAGGAAAGTGCTGTTGTCAGCGTCATCGTTATATAACTAACGATCTCAGTTTTCTGAATTTCAGACTTCATGTAGCTGAAACAGTGCTATTCTATGAATTATATTATAAAGGTGAATTTGTTTTTGCTGGAAAAACATCCTGTAGCACTGTAATTTTATGTTGTTATTGCCTTGCATTTCATGCAGCTGGTGAAATGGACTAGACTTCATGTATGTTTAAATGGTAATTGGTTCATCTTTAAGATGGCATGGGTTTTTCTGTTGTTTTGGGTACAAGAGAGAGGTATCAGCAGTCTTTGAGGACTTGGAGTTTTGCAAAAGAAACACAAGAACAATTAGCAAGTGGAAGGAGAGGATACCCTAGTGAGAATCCAGTATGCTAAATGGGACACAGAATGTTGACTACAGTGAGAAAAAAAAATGATGTATTGGGGAAAGAAATAGAAGGGATTGTTGTGATGAAAAAAATATGGGAATGACGAACCTGAACAAGAACGTGCCGTAATCCATATTGCTACAACATGTTCTGTGACCCAATTGCTATGAGCAAAAGATCCAGTTTTCTACTGAATATGGTGTTCTAGGACTGGAGAAAGCCAAGTGCGAATCCCACCCAGCCATGACATTTTCTTGGTGAGTTTTGGTCAGTCACTACTTCTTAGTCTAGTTAAATTCATAGGGTGCTTGTGAATATAAACTGTAGAGGGAAGAAGGAGAATCATGTATGCTGCCTTGAGTGTTTAAAAGAAAGAAGTATGCATGGAATTAATGAATAAAGCATGCATGTTTATTTTCTTTTTGATGTTCCATCCTAAATACTCTTAGAGTCCTGCACTGAGATTGTACTGTAATCATCTGTTCAAATATATGTACAAGTGCAAGATAGTCAATACTTGAAAGTGTGTGTCTTTATTTTTACTTAAGAGGAAAAATATGGTACAACAGAGCAACAAAAGTTGAAGCATGGTTTCTTTCACAGATTCCACTGAAATTAGTGGGAGCTATGCAAGAAATGGTAGAACTCCATGAAAGTGTTGGTAAGTAATTATTAGAATGCTTAAGTAACACCATTTTAGAAGGGAAGTTAGATAGATACTTTATTGATTTAGTCTTTTGACCATATCAAATATAAAAGAAAATAAAATTTTGTGTATGTTTATAATGGCTTTTATTTTCTTTTATATTTGATATGGTCAAAAGACTAAATAAAGTGTCTGTTTGTCTGTCTATCTATCTATTTATCTATCAGGGAAGTTAGTGTTCCACAATTGCAGAGGAGAGAGAGAGTCACATAGAAAGATAAAAGATAAGGCATACCAATTAGAAAGTGGGAAATTGAGCTATACCTTATTAGGAAAGTTAAATATGCACAAATTAGTTGTTTGTACCTGTCGTAAATGACTCGGCAACTAACAACAACAACAACACCTCTCTATAAAAGGGTGTTGCACCTCTGGCAAGGGGCCAGCTGCACCCAATGCTTTTGAATTGTGTGCCTAATAAACTTTTGAACTCTGAACTATGGCATCTAGCATTTGACCTAATCAAGAAATGAACCAAGAGGGAAGAAATTCTTCCAACAAAAATTACATGACTATTACATGACTATTCCCTTCTCTCATTACAGTATGTACTGTATATTTCATCTGTAATTCTTATCCTTATTCAGTAAATGAATGAAACTCCTGGTGCAAACTATTTCAATCACATCACAGCCAAAAATCATAGAACCACTGAATCACAAAATCATAGAGGGGCTATTTAGGCCATCAAGCCCAACCAATTCAGTTCAGGAATCTAGATTAACGAATCGGTAACAGTTGTTCAGCTTCTACCTTTCTTGTGATTTGGAAACCACCTTTTTGTTGCTGCATCTTAAAATTGTGTTTGTCTTTTTTGCAGGTATGTCATGCTGCTGATTGAGATCAACTAGTGATCACCTACAGTTCCAGGATCTTTTCACATACAATATTACGGAGCCAGATAGCTGCCATTCAGTATCTGTGTGCTTGATTTTTTTTCTAAAATGTACAAGTTTTTATCTTCATGAAATGTCAGTCCATTTCCTTCATCTCCCAAAATCATTCTAAATTTTGTTTTGTCGTCTGTGGTGTTACCTGTTCCCCAAATTCCATCAATATCTGCAAATTTGATAAGCATTTCTTCCATCTCCTATTCAGATCATTAATAAAAATGCTAAAAAATACTGCACCCAGGACAGAATCCTGTGGCATCTTGTTTAATATTTCTATCTAGATGAGGGACATGGGCTGAAAAAACTCAGTATCCTAATTGTCATGCCTTCCACCTATACTTAAGTAGTTTGCTAATCTTAATGTCAAATGCTTTACTGAATACATAGCATCCCCACAGCTTCTTAAAGATGTTCTCCACTAAAACTTCTAATAATCGCAGCATTATTTTCAAGATACTGATAGGTTGGTTATGATTTGCTCTAAGAATCTTCCTAAGTATCCTTATCAGCGTAGCACTTTACATTTTCTCAAAGGCTGTATTTATTGTATTTCCTGTAAACTGCCAAGAGTCCTTTAGAATTGCATTGGGGTATAATTATAATTATAAATAAAATAAATAAAATGTAGGCAGCCGCAGGAACAATCTCTTAATGTAGATTATACTGATGTAAAATCTTATGCTTCCATCAGCATTCCGTATCCTGTGACTGCCATGATGCAAAATGGTGTTGCCCTTAATTACACTGTACAGCCATGTTAAGAACAGGGATTGGTGGATTCTTCTGGCTTTCTTTCCCTCCCCTCTCATCAAACATCACCAGCTGGTGGAAAAACGTCCATCAGTTATACCACATGACATGGGATGGAGCTGAAGCTGGAGGAAGAGGCAAGTTTTAACAGATAGCTTGACTGGTGGGGCTAGCAATTTGTCCAAACTTGCTTTGATTTGGTGCAAGTGTTTTCTCCTGGTGCATTCAAAGGGCATTGAACTGTTAGCTGATGGTAGGGCTCCTTTAAGAACAGATGTTCTTCAGCAGGTGTTCAACACAGTGTTCAGGAGGAAAGGGGACATGCTCACACCATCTTAAAGTGGCTAATAGATAACATTTTGATCCCTCCCCTAAAGGTCACCTGATTGCACCACTGGCATAATAGTTGGGAGTGTGACACATTGCACCCATGGCAAAATCTGTGTTGTGATAAAGGGGAAAGCACTGCTTGAAACACTGGAACAGCTAAGGATGGTAAAGCTTCTCCTGGGCTGGGGAATAACACAATGCAATGACATGAAGACAAGGCAGGTGGAAAGAGGTTGCTGGGATATGTGCGTGCCACAATTAGATGCAGGTGAGAAAAATCACTGGAGGACTTCCAGTGGGGACATGGTGGACTGAACAGTTGTGCTCTCAGGCTCTGCAGGCAGAACTGACAGCGTGGCAGTTTTTTGGAGGGGCTTAGGCATGTTTTTCCTGAAGCCCAAGAGCGTTTTACTGGGAAAGGAAAATGCTCGGAATTATCCCATTTGTCCCCCAGGACGGCAGCTTGCAGCCAGGAGATTGTAAAGAGTGTTCGTGCTGAACTGGTAAGAGCTGCTGGGAGGCTGGGGTGTCATTATTTCCAAGCTGCGCTGTAGCCTTAAAGGGACATTAAGACCAGCCACCCCACTTCTAAATCGCCCAATTTATTTTTCTTTTAAGGATGTGTACCCTAAGAGAGGCTTTCTACAGCAAGGAGAACCAGCTCTCTTGGTGCTTATCGTTATTTTTGTGATTAATTCTTTTTAAAAAGAAGCTTTTTAAGCTTTGGATTTTGCTTTCCATCCAAATATTAAGGAGGGTTGAGACTATGTAATCATCTCCCTGTTGTTATTTTTGTACTAAATTTGAAGATTTTAGCATTTTCTTACATATTGAATCTGCTGCTTTGAACTTTCAGCTTTCTGCTGCTACTTTCTGTGGGGAACTTCCTGTTAGCTTACTTTCACTTGTGTAAACACATCTGGAAATTCTTCTATTATCTCCCACTTTTGTTGGTTAAGTACCTAGGGGGCGCCATAATCTACTGCTTGAGACATGGAGGATTTCAATGAGACTGTTTCTGACTTTCACCAAGAATTTAAACATGCTTTCTGATTCCTGCCAAGCTTTTATGCAAGGTATTCAGGACATTGTGGAAAACATGAGGTTTAAAATGTGTCATCTGGCTAGGGATGTCATAGAAGAAATTGAAGAGCTTAACAGTGATAGAGATGTCTCTTTAAATAGTGAGATTGGGGCTTCTGCTGAAATGCTGGATGAAGATCGGTTGAGTTGAAGAAATTAAATGGAAGAATTGAGCTGCAAACTATAAGTGAATTTAACTTTCTGATGGAATGCCATGGAAAAGAAGGGGTTATGTAGGGAAGGTTTTCTGAAGAGAAGTCAGAGTTTTTAAGGGGAGCAGTTGGGCTGTTTGATCTCTTTACTGAAAAATGCTCTGTGTGTATTGTGGAGATATGTAAATGCTTTGGTTTATTGTGAAGTGGGGTAAGCGTTTTACAATGCTTTTAAGGTTTGGTTAACTTCACTTATCTTCAATGATTTGGATTAAGATAGATAGATAGATAGATAGATATGTTTTTGGCTTAATATGATTAAGATTATTATAATTGTATTAATTACAATGGCAGACAATTTACATGTTTTTTTAGTTTAATCTTTATTATAGTAGACAGGAATGTATAGAATAGTAGTAGGAAGTAAGTAAATAAATGTTAACCTTTTGGGGGGGAGTTGATTAGGAGGTTTATATGTTTTTTCTTTTCCTTTTTTTAACATAAGGGGAGGGAGCAACTGTATTTAGTGATTTTTATATTCTGCCAATGGAATAATTTATAGAAATAATGTGATTTTGGTTTAATATAGAGTAAGGAATTAATTATGGAGATTGTTGTATATCCTTGATGTTAAAAGTTGGAAGTCACCTCTTTCTGTAACCTTAAATTTTTTTTCTTGTGTTTTCACTCTTTCTTAGGTTTTTTTATTTTTTTATTTTTGTTTTTCTGTAGTTTTTATCTTTATCTGAAATCTAATAAAATTCTTATTTAAAAAAAAAAAGAGAAAAATCACTGGAGCTCCCAGCAAACATCAGGGCGATTTGTGTCTACTACTTTACGTCTCTTCGAATGATTGGCAGGTTGCCTTGGGTAGTAGGATACCAACCACAGGATTGCTGTTATTCAGCCCTTTCCATACTTCAACCCAGATGGTCTCAATGTTTGTAAAATAATTCCTTTGCATTTCTAAGCAGGTGTAGATATTTTTAACATTTTGCAACTTCCTTCTGCATTGCTTTTGTTCCTTTTGAACTGATTGCATCCTTCAGTTGCTGTAATGGATAGTATATACTGTATGCCATCATATCTCAATTATGCTTCCAAAGTCATTTTAGTATATGCATTAAATTCATTTTATATATTTTACATACTTTGAGCTTTAATGTATAGACAACAAAATCCCTGAACTTTATGAGCCAATGTTCTTCCTGACTTTTCGTTGTAGTTTCATAGGCTCTCCTACAACAACTCTCTTATTTCCATCTGTACTGCAGAATTCCTTCTATGAAATCTTCATTTCAGTATTAAATATTTAGGCATGGCCATAAAATCCCCTCCTCTGAGCTTCTCCTGAAATTGATTCTCTGGGAACTCTTCTTATTAATTGCCATGTTAACTGGAATGGAAGTTGGAAAAGACCATTTTCAACACAGACTTTGAAAAACTGCTTTAAGTCTTGTTACATATCCTCTTCCAAAGTAAATTGTAAAACATCCCCCCTCCACCCAATACTAGTGTAAGGATCAAAACCTTCTGTTTATTTAATTTGGGGTAATACCCTTCTTGGCCTTGAGGGACAGAAGCTGTAAAAAACATCTCTGGATGCTTCCAGATGGGAGGCTTCTAATACTATCAGTTCTAAAGACATTGCATAGCTACTTTTCATGGAAGGCCATGAAGACCTGGCTCTTCCCCCAAGCATTGGGCTAGGATGTGGGTTGAGTCAGGAGGTTAATAGTTCGGTTGGTCTGGTACCTTGTAGGAGGGATTGTTTCGTTTTATTAGTTGTTGTGAGCTGCCTAGGATTACTATGTGGGATAGACGGCCATATATAAAGTAAATGCTGTCTTTTCCTCTTTAATTTTAATGAAAAGAATGGCTAAATCAGTGAGAAAGCACAAGGTTACAAACAGAATAGTGGCATCTGTTCTCCCTGTAAAATTCTGAGAATGAGGCTGGGTGATTTCAAAATAAACAATGTAAAAACTATTTATATTATAACATTCTTGTATAGTAAGTCTATATGCCTTCCCAATTTACAAACAAGCAAACAGACTGGAAGAAAATGAGTTTCCCAAGATTACTCAGAGTTGTCCCAGTTACTAACAAATAGATGGGCTTCTAAAGCCAGTTCTTCTAAATTCATCTCCAGACTTGAGTAAACCTGATTTAACTGGGAAAATATGTGAAATCTGTATCCCTCTTACTAGACACATTAAATTCCAGAATAAACTATGATGTATTATTTATCCTTTACATACATAAATCTGAGGAAATTCTTTGAAGCATCTCCATGGAATGAGGAGGAAAAAAATGCTTATGATTGGGTTATGATGTACAGGGATTTCATCCCAGTACTGATGTCAGTGCAAATAAATGCTTTTATATTGGATTCAGTTGCTAGTAGAAATTGCAAAACCCTCAAGTAAGGGTTTCTACATACCACAGAGATCTGGTGGTTGGGATGGAAGTTCTCATAGAAATCATGTGGGATGGACTTCCAAGTGGAAAATATGGTGCTATGA
The DNA here is from genome assembly GCF_035149785.1 of Candoia aspera. Lineage (NCBI taxonomy): Eukaryota > Metazoa > Chordata > Lepidosauria > Squamata > Candoiidae > Candoia > Candoia aspera. The sequence continues at coordinate 107,304,512 of NC_086155.1, read as the reverse complement.
AATGTTCACGATAAAGCGCAGATGTGGTCATTCCCCTCCTAGGCATCAGTGTCTCTCCTCCAGATCTATAATTACAGCACATTTGCTTTCTCCATCAAGCTTTCTTCTTTCTCAGTCCTTATCTGTATGCCCATGACTCAGTTTACAAATACAGCATTTCACAGTTCCTAAGTCCTTCCTGATAAATGGATCTTGATTTATTTACAGATCAACACTAATCACAAAAGCAAAGTACAGCAAATTGGGGGGGGGAAAAATTAAAATGTGAAACAATTATGTGAAGGGGGCACCAGGCAGTTCCTAAAAGTCATGGCTACTGATAGGAATGTTGCAACCTTAGAGATTTCAGAGAACAAAGAAGAGCAGTATTCTCGTAATCACAGGAGCAATTAAAATTACTGACAATTGGAGTTAGGAATTTTGATTGCAGGGTTTTTAATAGCATGTGTGATGCAGATTCAACCTCTCTATTGGAACATAGGCAAGGGCAGCTTTTGTACAGAGGGTTACTACATGTGCTGATTGTCCTAATGGGAAGTGCCATGTCTCCTGTGAGGAGCATGCAGAATATTAAAAAAATATCTGAGGACAGTACAAGGAGGGGGAGCTATTACACTAGAAAAGATGGGAAACGTTGGCTCTGTCAATCCAAATATATAAATCCCAAATCCTCTGCTTCAATTCAGAGAGCTTTATCCAGGCTAAGGGCAGAAAGCGCCAGCAAGGCAAAGCCACGATATGCCAACTCTTTGTTAATTTCCCTCCTTAGGGTAGAACCAAATGTGTCTAGCAAGGTGAAATGGATCAGGGAATTTCCCCAAAATACTTGCTTCAGCCAGAAATTGAGTCGTACTTGAGCATCAAAGAAGATGTAGTCTAATATTAATTGTATTAAAGCATTAGAAGTTGAGTGTGGGACATGTATTGTAATTTTTAAGAATTCTGATTGGATGACTTCTAAGCTTGGGTTCTCCTGCAGGTCCATGAATCACACTCAGACCTTTAGCTTTAAATAATGTAAAGTTATTAAGTTATTTCCAAATTGACTTGCAAACTTAATTGCAAGAGACACTCTTTGGGGCTCTTATAAGCAGCTCTCTTGGCTGAATTTACCAGCCAGTAGAAGATTGAAATTGAACACCCAAGTACTTAAAAGATGTAACTAGTTCAATAAGCTTAACAAATGGATAGAAAATTAATGTGCATGCATGCATATTACATAACTCCATCCTTTTGGGCTATGTGTAATGGTTGCCTAATCCCAAATACTCAGTCTCACAAGCTCGAGCTTAAAGATAACTGATTTATTAAAGGAATAGTATGCAAATACAGAGAAAGCTGAGAATGAGCAAAAGCGCGCCAAATACAAACTTAAAAGCATTGCCTGTGAGCAAGTTCCGCCCCCATCCCTCGTCAGTGCGCACCCCCTCCCAGGTGCTAGGAACCGTTAGACGCGCCTGGGAAAGTAACCTTGAGCAGGAGCGCAAACCCAAACATACATTCCAAGCCCTCAAAACAACGGAGGGTGGAGGAATGGAAAAACCCGGGATGGGTGAAGAAACACGGAACAGAAGATGACATGTGAAACGTTACAATGTTAACAGCACATTGAAATGGGTAACATGACACTATGGAGCATCCAGCTGAGCTATTGCTAGAGAGAAATAAATAAAAATTACTCAAGAAATAACCTGGTAACCTGTGATGGGGTATTCTGGTTAAGATCAGATTTGGTAACTCAGGATTTTTGTGATATTAAGCAGTTAAACAAGTTCATGTGCCCTGTGATGCCTCTAAGAAGATGAGAGCAACTTAATATATGATAGCCTATTTTAGCTTTTCCTGACTTGGTGGATTCCAGATGTGTTGGGACTGCAAATCCCTGAATTCCAACTTAGGAATTTTGGGATTCTCATTCACATCAATCTGGAGGACGTGGGACTGGAAAAGACTATTGTATTTTCCTTTTCCACCTGTTCCTGTGAAATAGACTGATCTCACAACACATGGACAGACTTAACCATACTTCCAACTGGGAAACTGTGAGCATCCTAAACCAAGCCAAATCCAAAAACGGCAGAGAATTCCTGGAAGCCTGGCCCTCAGACAAAGCAGCCATCAACAGACATGTAGAGGTAAACAACATTTACATACCATTCAGAAGAGAGAATAGAAAAGCCAAAAGACCAGAACACATCCTCACCAGCAATCAACACCCACATATGCAAAGATTAACACTGGGATCAACACCAGATGAACAATCAAACAGCACAATATACCCTAATCAAAGAAATATTAACTCAGTCAATCAACCAAGCAGCAAACAACAGCCCAATCAAGGAACTCCCAAGGGGAGAACAACACCTCCACCAACACAAGCTACACAAACCACAGTATATAAACTGAGAGCAAGACCCACTCCCTCTTTGCACTGAAGGTGTTGCCTAGTCTGGCAATGAAACGTCTGCAAGAAACCAGCCAGGCTCAGAGAGCACCAAGGACTCCACAGTTCAACCCTGAGCTACAAATATTCACTTCAGTTGAAACAGGCTGAACCAAGAGAGTGACTAATTCAAGGTCTATTAAGCTTTATGGTTGGAGAAGATTATAAAATTTCTTGTTAAAAGTGCAATATTCCATTTATTGTTTCATACAAATTCTCTACTAAAAGCCTACCAGTTCATTACCATCAATACTCTGGGAGCATTTCTTATAATTTATACATGTGTGCTTGAGACAGGATGTCTTTAAAAATGTACCATAGAATTGTTGATTTAGAGGGCCTCAAAGGCAATCCCTGATGATGCTCTTTTGCTATCCCTATCCAACCTCCCTCCTGCAGAGGGAGCAAATAGAAGGAACTCACTGAGTTTTAATGTAAGAGTTTGTGGTTTTCTGCTTGAAACTGCTTACCTCTTTTACCCTTTAATATACTGCCCCCTGCACCGAAAGGAAAAACTGAGCTCATTTTTTGGATCAGTGCATGAAACATGCTGTAATAATGTACTTTGTTTAGGTCTGGCTCAATAATATTGGAATCCAGCTGTTGTGGTTTGTAAATAAATGAACAAATGAGTTAGCTTGTTGCATGAACCCATTTATTTGTGGTTTATTCAATAAATTGTGGATATGCAAGTAATATCTTAGCGCTTCTGTGTCAACCTATTCATTTGTTCTTTTTTTAAAAAACATAAAATCCATTTAAAGGCTGTTGAGCATCCACTCAGCGTGGAACAAAACTTTTTAGATCAGAGGACTATTTTTACGTTAAAAGGATGCCAAGCAGGATAGTTAGATACTCCTACCTATGAAAACCTGCTGGATCACAGCAAAATTACATCTAGGGCAGACTTTGTTCTCTGAAGTGGCTGGATGGTCCCATAAGCCCTCAGACAAACCACAGACCTCCTCCCCTCCCCTTGGTGTTGTCCTTCAACAGTTAGTATTAAGAAGCTCATTGCTTCTGATATGTTGATTCTCATTTGTTTTTTACCCTAATATTTACAAAGAAGATATTGTATGTGCAGCTTATGCAGGCATGAAGAAAAAAATCCCTTGTTGAAAGCAAGAGTGAAAGGAAGGGGGTGGGGGAAAGAAAGCAAAGTTCAAGAGATCCAGATTCCAATCTTCAGTGGTGCTGTTTGCATGCCATACAGTATGTAATGGGATTATTAAGGGGATTGACCTAATCAATTTATCCTAAAGCAATTATCTTTGCTTCCCACCCAAGGGTTAAAAATTGGGTGGGGTTGGGCATTCACCTGAAGTAAATTTCCAGGGACAGAGGGGAATTAGAGTGAGATGGGACTTCTCCTGGTGAGAAAATCTCCCCCTCTCCCATCAACCCAGTGGTCAACCTGCTAATCTGCATTGGCAGGCAAGGTTGATTACAGCAGAGGGTGGGTGGGGTCATCTGTGGACAGGGCGTGAGCAGGAAACATAGCTTGGTGCATCCAACCCACTGCCATTCCATCTGCTTATGCATTCTGAATTCTTAGAACTATGAAAAGATAAAAACACTTGTAGGTGAATACTCTTGCACTAAGTTCTGTGAGAAGTAATGAAAAAGAAATTAAGAAAAGCTGCCATCCCCATCTGCCTCCTGCCTTGACCACTCTGCAAAAGTTGAGTTTAGGACACAGTGTGAATTAGTACCCAATTCTGGTGAGCCACCACAAGCTCAGTACATAAACTCCACATGGGGAGAATATGGAAGGAGTTACAACTCTCTGACCTCATGCCATATTGGCCTTGCAGGAGGGTGAGTCTATAAGAAGAAGACATTTTGGTGAACTCCAAGGGGACATTCCACACTCATCAAACAGACTGTGCAACAAACGAACAAAAATCTGTCCTTGTTCTCCTTATCCTTGCTAATAATTCTACCTAGAATTTCCAGAGGTTGACATTCTAGGCCACAAATAATCATTTTGGAAAATTTGGTGATTGTTCACAGGACTTCCTCATTATACCAAGAACGGTGTATGCTGCAATTGCCCACTTTGTCCTTTACCCTTTCTGGATCCTCCCCTGCTGTTTGTATGGCATAAAGAATAGAGCTCCAAATAAACTGTCATAAAGTGATGAAATTTGAAATATATTCAATATATTCAATTTATTTATTTGAAATATAAATAAATAAGTAAAACATACAGGAAAGTTCTAAGCATGCACAATATCAGTTCTGGCCCAACTAGGGGAGTGATGCACTACAAAATGTGGAAGAAGAAAATGACTACCACCAAGTTGTTGAACCCCTCACTCTTTCTTCCCTGTGTCATGTGCATTAACAGAGCTGATGAACTGTAGTCAAATTCCATTGTTTGTTTCTGCAGAAAAAGTATGAGCAAAAAAGTTTTTGCAGCTCACCAGCCAATGACTACTGAAAGTGTTGGCTAGTTGTCCATATTCATTTTTGTCTCACAGAATTAAAGCTGGACTTTCAAAAGCCATTTATCCAGGAGAAAGTTATGAAGAAAGTTATAAGGCAAGCAACCTGTCAGGTGTACATAGCCACAGATCTTGCCATATGTTGCCAGAGTTCAAACCCTCTACCAGGAACTGAGCTCATGAATCCTTGCACTTTAGGTGACTATATACAACTTTAGGAGCTGTCCAGGTCCTAGTGCTTAGCAATGTTGCAGGATGAGATAAGAGTCTGTCTTTGCAATGGTACATATAGTCCACCTTCCTTTTCATTAGCCCTCAGACAGAGAGGTATGTATATTATATTATTCATGCCCTCATTTTATGATGTTTTACATGATTTCCATCCTGGCCCTGAGGAGTGGGGGAATTTCTCTATTTTTACACTGTAGGGTGTTTTTATTTATATTGATCACCAGGAGGCAGTACATGACTGGTTTCATTCTACTTGGAATTTGTCAGATGTAAGCAGCCACAGATCTTACTATGGGGTAGGGCTACATGTGGTGAATATAAGTAAAAACACCACACAGGATATACACTGTCTAAAAATAGATACCACCCCCTCCAAGGGTGTATGTGGAAACCATGTAAAACATTGTAAAAGAGGCATGACATAATATAACATCTATTCCTCTCTGCCTGACAGCATATGAAAAGAAGGGTGGACTGTGTATAACATTCTAAGGAAAGGCAAGTAACAACATTCTCATTGTTTGGCCTCACACAATTCACCAAATCTGCAAAAATGTGGTTGGGTAGCTTTTAGTCATGAACCCAACCAATTTCCTACCATTCTATGTGCACTAGACTGTTATGCTGAGCCTTAATCAATGCTTTATTTGCTTGGGCAAAGCATGTTGCGTGAACACAGTAGTTCAACTTTGCTAAGCCAATGTTAGGGGTTAGGGCAGTGTTTCTCAACCTTGGCAACTTTAAGACATGTGGACTTCAACTTCCAGAATTCCCCAGCCAGCAACTTCAACTAGGAGTTGAAGTCCACAGGTCTTAAAGTTGTCTGTCTGGTCCAGACTCCTTTGTCATTGCCATTTTCCCAAGCCTAGGCACTCATGTCATGTTCCAGTCCTACCAAAGCACTCTACACATGCCTCTTTGCTGTTTATCTTGTCATGTCCCAAGCACAGGATCATTGCTACAGGGAGGGCCTGACAGCCATTAATTCTTTCCTTAAAGAGGTTACAATGATTGTAATATTGCCCATTTGGGCACAATGGTGGCAGAAGCTATACACTGCTAGTGGGGAAATCACCTTTGTTCCACAGAGGCACTTATATATAATATGGGGACCTCCTCCTCCTATCCTTGCTCCATATTATACTGCATCTCCCAGTTTCCACACTGGAAACCAGAATGTTATGGAAGATTCTGATGCTTTGCCTTGATATTATGGTTCTAGCAGAATACAGCTTTTGCCACACAGAAGAGTGGATGTGCTAGCTAGGGGGTACTTATTCAGGGACCATGCTGATGGGAGCACGATCCTTTGGATGGATGTGTCTCACTATTTCCTGGATTCCACTTCAGATTCATTGTTCTTCATCTGATCTCCATTGGAATTCAGCCACATCTCTGCCTTTGCACACCCTGCCATGGTCTTGACCTCTGCAACTGCTCAGTGTCTGGAGTACTACACATGATGGGAACCAAGATGGTGAGTTGAAGTGAAGCCCTTGTTTTCCATATAACTAGTGAAGGAGCATCCACAGGATGATCTATGGAATCCATGATGGTGCTGCTGCCACCATCACAATTTTGTCCCATTATCTCTTTCTATTTTCAGTGCATTAATGACAACAACATGGTTTATCTCATTTGCATCAGAAAAGAATACATAGATGAACAGTATATGAACTAATAAGGTTATTTTACAGAAGATTTTGTATCAAGCTGCAATAAGTACAGCACATTTCTTAGGCTGGCTGTATACATGTACCAAATTTAACTGTGGCAAAACCAGTGAGGTATTGGAATGGACCATCTAAATTGCAAATCATGGATAAAACTTTCTAGGACACTGACCAATTTTTAAAATATTCCCTGAAAGCAAGAAACCAGCAGAGCATAATGCGTTGATTTTTCTAGATGTACTTTTCAAAAGAATGCATGGATGAATGTTCAGTCTGCCATCAGAACTGATTTAGTCTGGTTTTCACAGAGCAAAATTCTTATCACCTCATTCTACTACATAGAATTTAGAAGCTTTTCAGTGAGAGAAGCCAAAGATGCAGCATAGAATTTAACGGCGTTAGTCCTCTTTTCTTAGTATGAGCTCTTGTGGGCTTATACAGATCATCAGGTGCCAGCACCTGGTGTGTGAGAGCCTGGTTACATCTTGCCACTGCAATGGAGAAGAAAATTAATATCCTGTCTCTGGGTTTGGGTAGCCCCTCACGTGAGAGGTGGAGGGAGTGAGAATGGCCAGGCTCAAAGTGAGAGTTCAGGCTGGGGGTAAGAGTAGTCCTGGGACTGGTGAGAGAAGCTTCAAGGTACCGCTCCCACATTCACCTGAGCTGGGTGATGGATGACATGGGGGAGTTAGGATGGGTATAGGTATGGTATGGGTTCTTGGTGGAGCGAAGCTATCTCAGTCCCGCCCAGCAGCTGTTTGCAAAGGGACTGCCTTTACCAGTTTACCAGCCCGGCCAGGCATGCCTTGTCAGCAGCGGGTGCAAGAAGACTGCAAGGTCAGCCAGGGCAGCAGATTGCAGGGCAGCAGGGGTCTTGGAGTACAGGGTGGTGAGGGCTACTGCAGCTGGGACTGGGCTGGGCAGCTGCAGCTTCTCAGAGCATGGCAAGCAGCCTTAGAGTGGTGCAGTGCTGGGTGTAAGGCAGGGTGCAGGCAGCCAAAAGGGTAGAGATGGGGGGAAAATAGGTGGGTGGGGGGAGTTGGAGGCAGTCCCTCACCTTACTGAGGCTCAGGGCTGGGAGGGATCATATCCAGAATGGCTTGGATTGGGGTGGGTGTTTGGCTAATGACTGGTAAGATTCGCTTAATGATGGCAAGGGGAATTGCTGGCATTGCTGTCACGAAGTGATGTGGTCACATGATGTCTCACTTTATGACCACATCACTTAGCAATGGAAGTTCTGGTCCCAATTACCATTGTTAAGCAAGGACTACCTATATGATTGGACACTGGCAGCCCTCTTGGATAAGTAGGGAGATTGGGATGGGGGATAAACACAACTGCCATATCCCAGTGAGTTAGCCAAAGGAGTTTTAGTGGGGAGTACTTGGTAGGCTATTCCAAGGGAAACATGATCTCCAATCTGGTGATGATCTCCTCTTCTGACATGGTAGTTATATTCTGGGGAATTGGTGGTCAAACTGTTGGACTGTCTAGTTTTAAAGTGTTGCTGGTAAGCACCAGGTCTGTCTGTAACAAGACTGTACCCATTCATAGTTTGGAGGCGGGCAAGCAGGCAGATCTGGAGTAATATCAAAACCTGGCTGAATGAAGGCAATAATGTCACCCTAACAGAAATTTGCCCAGTCAAGTTTTGGCTACTCCATCGGTCTTGAAACCAGGGCCAGGGAGAGAGAGTGGCATTGATCTACCATGCAACCTTATCTGTGGCCAGGGTTGCTGTTTCAAAGGTGGCAGGATATGAATGCTACATGCTGGCTGGGGAATACTGGGAGTTGAAGTCCACACATCTTAAACTTGACAAGGTTGAGAAACACTGGGTTAGAGCATGAAGCTCTAGAACAAGAAATAGTAACTGAAGCAAGAAACTTGGATGTTTTAAAAGTGATCAGTGCCATGTAAGGATTGTCTACCTTAGTGTACTGATTTCTTGAGTAAGAAATGGTATGTATAATTTAGAAGCCAAGGCTGTCCTAGCTTTGTGGCTCAGATTCAAGAGCAAGAACAGCCCAGTAGCTAAGCTATCTGTCTCCAGAACGGCTCTTTCAGGTAGACTGCAGGAGTCTCTATTTCATGAAATGGGATGATAAGCAGGATCTTGCCAAAAGCTTCCCAGAAAGCACATGCTTTAGCAGATATGTGATTCGAGGTCTCCTCTTGGCAGACTCAACTCAAGCCCCTCAGTCCACCCTTAGTGGACAAACTCAAGCTTTTAGTTCTCTGTTGGAATCCATTTGCACCACGGAGCCCAGTTTCTTCAGCTCTAGCAAGGAAAACAGAACCGTTAATTTCTTTTTCCATCCCTCAAACCACGTCCATCCATCTGAGAAGGGAGCCACCCAGTCACTCTATTGGTTCTTTGATCTGTTCCCAAAGAAATTTAAACCTCCAGTGGGGAGGAGAGGAAAGGCATCCCTCCTTGGCCTTTGCTTGCTTCTCCTTTGGCAGGTGTGGGCCACACCAGAAGGCTCTTGCTCCTCACCTGGGAGGAAGGTACTTCTCCAAGGTAAGGGAGACTTTTCTCTAGTCTGCAGTATTTGAGTGAATGACTAGTCTCTTTTTTCTCAGAACCTTTAAAAGGGAAAAGCCAGCTTGTGAGATGAGTGGAAGGGGGGTAAGAGGTATTCCTTAACTCCTTTTCTTCCTTCTACCATTTTTTACAATCAGAGATTGTTCCCACACCCACATTCAAATCTGGTTCCTTAATTTTGAGGGTAGGCATCTAAGTAAGAACCCATCCATCAGTTTGTCAGCTGGTCACTCAGCACCTATTCTTTTTGCAGGTCTAAGGGCAAACTGCCAGATGTAAAGGGAGTCATATTTTAATTGAAGCAGCATAAAAACATTTCAGATGGATAGATAGATAGATAGATAGATAGATAGATAGATAGATAGATAGATAGATAGATAGATAGATAGATGTTGCGTGATCATGTGGGGTTTAATAGTAGGTGCCAAAAGAGGAATATACTTTAATAGCAGGTTCATGGCCAAGGGTCTGCAGATCAAGCCTGTTTTTCTCACCCCACTGCCATCTCTTGCCCTTGCAGATCTTGCAGGTTTTAAAGTTCCATTAAAATTACTTAAAAAAGAAAAGATCATATTGGAATAAATATGCAGCCTTCAAGCAGCAGTTCCTTGGGGTGGTTTTTTTTTTTTTGAAAAGCAGTTGTCTGATTCCCATTTAAACAGGAATACATTTGATTGAAAGTGATGGTCTGAAAAAAAAACCCAGATTGCTTATCTTGTTTCAGAATTCTGCCTAATATATCAGAAATTATTTCTGTTGAACAAGGTAGGATTGTTTCTGAGTAAACATGCATAAGATCATGGGTTTAGAGGTCTGTATCTTTGTGTAGTGTTGTGTATAACACTACTGTTATACAAATGAAAAGTTTTTATCTTTCTCATTGGAGCATTGTATGTTTGTATACTGTAAGGATAAAAGAGAAAACCCACATTGGAAAATATGTTTACTATTCAAAATAGCCTCAAACATCGTATCCCTTAGTATGTTAAATCCAAGAATAAAACGACAGCTTTGAACCTGTTTGGTTCTCCTTCAAATAGTTCCAGATTCATTATTTTCCAGTTTGCTAATTTCAATTAATAATACAATCTTCCTATTTTATAATAATTCTGGTCTGTATGTACTTCCTGCTACTTTAATGACTTGAATTCTTAAGCATTTGCACCAGTACAGTATACGTCTCAATTTATGATGATACGCATATTTTTTACCTACACAGTATTTAAAACAATTCACAATCGCCAATTGATTCATAACCTTACATAACAGAGCAACTGTAGTAAAGTCCATATTTCAGATGAGGGTTTAGGCAGAGGAAATAGCAATTTGGGTTCCGTTGGACTTATTAAAAAAACGGTATCCTATTAAATGTAAATTTTGAGGTTAATATGTCACCTTGGCTACTAAGTCTGAGGTGGGAATTGATGGTTTTCCAGAAGTTGCTCAGCAAGCTCATACAGCCTGGCCGATGGCAGAAGAGCTGAAAGTTGTGCCTTAGCCACATTTGGAAGCCCAGAGGCTTCCTGTTCCAAATATTCTTCATGGATGTGAGCAGGGTTTTCTCCTTCAAATTCTGACTTTATCTTGCATCCAAATACACCATTTCAGATTCCCAGCAATAGCATTTAATGATAACCTGTAAAATGGTGGCTGCTTTTAACCTGCAGGTAAGATTTTCCCCATCTCCTCTTGGGCTATTTGGTGATCTTTCTGTCTGGGTTAGGATGGGCACTTTCTGGAGTCCCAGGGGAACACTGAGTGAGGCCATTTGAAGGAAAGCATTGAGGTGATTCTTAATTTGCAAAAGCTCAAGCCTATTATAAGGCTTTAACTATACTTTTAATGTGTTACCTGCCTCAGCACCTTGAGAAGCGTCTCACCAATTTTCATTAATAGCGGCCAGAGGTGCTCTGGAGGCAGCGAGAAGGGTTTCAGTGGTTATCTGTGGTTCTCAAGCCAACAGTTGCCCATCTCAGTTTAGATCTTCTATAAGGTGAAAAAATGAAAAGGTGAAAGGTCTCCTGTGCAAGCACCAAGTCATGTCTGGCCCTTTGGGGGGGACGCCGCTTTTGCAACATTTTCTTGGCAAACTATAGAGCAGGGTGGTTTGCCATTGCCTTCCCCAATCATCACCTTCCCCAGCAAGCTGGGTACTCATTTTACCAACCTCAGAAGGATGGAAGGCTGAGTTGACCTCAGTTGGCTACCTGAGAATCCAGCTTCCGCTGGGATCGAACTCGGGTTGTGGGGATTGTTTTTGGGTCATGGGGAGAGTTTTTGGTTGCAGTACTGCTGTCTACCACTCTGCGCCACATGAGGCTCTAAAGATGAGCTGGATGAGCTATCTTCTATAAGGTAGAAGTTAGTAAATCAGCCCCTGAACCTTCAATATTTCTGAAGTGTTTTTATTAAATCGATCATTTTTAATTAAACTGGACACTCTTTATGTGTGACAAAAAAGTTGCACAATATGGAGTTCTCAGTTATTTTAACTGCTATTTTCTTTTTTTACTTCATCCCTCTTATATTCACTTTTTATTATTGGAAAAAGGTGGGCAAAGGTGGTTGCAATATTTGCCAGAAGTTACGATGATCAGTGATTGGATCTGTCTCCTATACTATGCCAAAAATCTGTTATAGATTTAGTTAGTACAAGCCATGGTGACAATTAATCCATAAGTTATGGCTTTATTCCTCTTGTCCTCTCTGACATGTTACTTCACCTTGCCAGTATGGTACAATCCTAAATGGATAAAGCCTAAATCGATGCTATTTACCTTATTTTCCCTAAGAGAACTTCACAAAAAGTGCACCCTCCTGAGTGGAGAACTGTTGTGAAATGTTTAAGTAATTAAAATAAGGTGCAAATAGGGCAAAGTTCTGAGAAAAGATCACATTCTCTGGATAATGGAAGGATATGAGAGGAGAACTCACCAATACTGGGTTGCATATTGGATGATATTGACGTTGTTAGAACAACCAAAAAACAGGCCCTTCTGGTAGTAAAGTAAAACACAAAGACATCTAGATGACATCAGTCTTAGGTTAGGGAAGGAAATCTTACTTTGCTCAATGTTGAAGACTTAAGTAAGTTTAACCAATTCTTAAGAAATATATCTGTCCATTTTTCCATGGACTCTTGCAGACATTTTGGCACTCTATATCCATCTTCTGTTCAGTTCCCCATTCTCACAGTCATACATTACAATAAACGATTAAACTTTTTGAATGCTCAAGTTGAGAAAACTCCCAAATCAAATAATCCCACTCACATATACTTGGTGCATCTATCCCTCACAGCAGAAGGGGAAGCATGCTTTTAAAAAGAAAGAACCAGAAATCTGGCTTATTTTTAGTTGAAGAGATGGGAACACATTTTTATAAGCACCACCAAACCCATTTCTGGACCCAGACACATTTCTGAACCAAGATTGCCCATGGGAATGATGTGGTGGCGATACAATTTTTTTTAATCCATTCAATCGTGTCCAATTCTCAGAGACTGCCTGGACAAGTCCCTTGGCAGTTTCCTTGGCAAGGTTTTTTGGAAGTGGTTTGCCATTGCCTCCTTCCTAGGTCTGAGAGAAAGTGACTGGCCCAAGGTCACTCAGCTGGCTTCGTGCCCAAGGCGGGACTAGAACTACAGTCTCCTGGTTTCTAGCCCATTGCCTTAATCACTACACCATTTAAACACATTTAAAAATCACCTGTTGATCAGCACTGGTCATTTCACAATTGGATTACTGTAATGCACTGTACATGGGGCGGCCGTTGAAGACTATCTGGAAGCTACAGCTGGTCCAGAATGCAGCAGTGTGGGCAGTGTTGGGAGTGGCACGTTATGCTCACGTGATTCCATTGCCCCGTGAGCTGCACTGGTTACTGACAGGCTTCTGGGTACAATTCAAGGTCCTGGTTATCACCTTTAAAGCCCTTCATGGCAAGAGGCCTGGCTATCTTAGGGACCGCTTATCTCCACCTGTTTCCACCCATCTGGTGTGATCATGCAGGGTGGGTGCACTCTGGGTCCCATCTATCAAACAATGTCATCTTGCAGGACCCAGGAGGGGTGTCTTCTTGATTGCAGTACCTGCCCTCTGGAATGATAATCCCCCCTGGAGATTCATATGGCTCCCACCCTTCTGATGTTCCATTAATTATTCAAAACCTGGTTTATCTCTCAGGCCATGGGTTAAGGTGGCTGTATAGCTCCTTCTAGGTAGTTTAGTTTAAAGTTTGGGTGTCTGCTTTTCTGGTCATTCTTCTTTTTACATGTATTTTTTCCTTTTTTATAGCCACTCAGTGTCATCAAGGAACGGGGCAACCCTGAAATATTAAATAAATAAATAAATATTTTTAAAAAAAATATATTGCTGGTTTTATTTGTTCTTTGTTGTCAACTGTCTCAGAGGCTCAGTTGATTGGGGTGGTCTATGACTGTAACAAAGATTTGATTTGATTGGGGTGGACTACAAATGGATCATTTCTATCCATTTACTGTTGAAATCCAAATTAAGGTATTGAGGCAAGATTACCTCTCTTGCTTTTTCCACAGCAAGTCATTTTAACCATGAAACTCACTACCTGAATTTAAGCCAGTCGTGATTCCATTCCTTCCACCTCTTCTATTAATGAACTTGAGCTCAGTCTTGTGGCTTTTGTGAAGACAAAATGGCGGGTGAAGAGCCACGCTCATCCTGCCCCGACCATAATGAATTGTCAAGGAATAAAACTCCACCCATTTTGCATTCATTCTTTGGTTGGTTGCATTCCATGTGAGTCATTATTAGGAATTTAGACATGATGATGGCCAGGCTTTCTAAAGGTGATGCAAGGTAGAACAGCTTGATTCAGAAATAAAAACAAGCTAAAGTATCTGTAGCAATCTACAGTCAGTCTTTGGGTTATACCATATGGCTCAAGGCCATACAGTGGCCACCATGTCCCAAGCCACTTTTTAAATGCTGTTTTCCCCTCAATTTACCAGTTTTTGTTACATCTTTTTTTTTAAAAATTGAATATTTGCTCATCTAATGGTGCTACAATTCTTAATATTTTCAAAACTGTAGCCCAGTTTAGTAACCTTTTGTCCCACATGCATCCTTAACGTTATGTTTTTTATTAAACATGCTTTTATTCTGCCACAGTTCAAAGATTCTCAGTGGCTTGAGGATCTCCATTTGTACTTTGTACATATACTTTGATGGTGACGTGGTTAGTCAGGCCTCTCTCTGTTTATTGGATTTTTTAAATATATTGAACTAATACTTTCTTATGCTCTGCAATAAGTACATAACTTCTTAAAGTCTATTTGTAAACTACCTGCACAGTCTACAAATAAAAACAAGCCTAAGAATAGCTTGTGTGACTTTTCTCATCTTTCATAACTGCAGCACTATATTATGGTTTGTACCATGTATTGCTGCAATGAATGATAAAGGACAGGTAATTAATTTCTCTCATGACCAATGCTTTCTTGCTTTAAAAATACAATGGACACTGTGATCCAAGAGTAAAGCTTGGATAATAATAGATGATCCAAGAATAAAGCTTCATAGAGAGAATTATTGGCTCAATAATGCTTCAGAAATAAAATGGGCTATAGTGTAAATGTACTGATAACTATATCATTGAAGTAGGATTTTAATAAAAACAATCTGTTCTTTTGATTGGCTAAAAGATTATTCAACTTCCATCTCTTAGTACATCTCCTAATGTATGAAATTTGCAAATTAGTTCAAAAGCTAGGTAAGTAAATCTCTAAATCAGTTCAAAATCTAGGCATTATAAAAAAGAAGCTGAGGGAAAAAAAAGTTACAGAGAACAGTCCAGAGACAGAAGACATGCAGTTGAAAGCAAGGCAGCTGAAAACTGTATTATCAGAGATCTGGGATGAGCTGCAAAAATAGTGTGTTCTTTTTGCTAGGATTTGAGCTAAGTAGAAAAACCCTCTAGACAGGGCCTGAATGTTTTTTCCCCTTCATATATTCATAATCTAATTGTTCTTTTTTGTTAACTTACAGATCCATTTCAAAATCTGTTTTTTCTCCTGAAATATGATGAAATTAATTATTTAGATATTGGATTGTTTGCAGAGTAAACCAAAAGTTACCTAAATATAAAAAAGATGTTTTTACTGGTGATTATCAGGCAAAATAAAGATATTAGGGGCATCTGCAGAAAGTGGATGGGTGAAAATGTCAGAGGGTGGGCATGGCCACCTGGTTGGAGTCCTGCCCCCTTTTTATGTACACTGTACATAACAAAACAGAAGGCTTCAACTGCAAGGTGGCACCCACCATCTTGACTTTTTTGACCCCCGATGCCCCTGCAGCCTTGCTGACGGTGATGATGGCTACAAGAAGAAAAGGACAAACTGAGGGTTGTTAGTTGCTTTCCTTTCAGCACTTCTTTCTTCTGGTTCCAAATGTCCTGTACTGTATATGGCAGTTGGGTCTGGGCTACCCAGTGAGACCTCACTATTCCCATCCCTACCCCAGGAAGCAGCTCCTGGTGTTATGTCACGTAAGTCCAATTGCTTTTTAGACTGAGGCCCATGTGCACACTGGCAAGCAGGGAATACATATGGTCACAATTCAGTTCAGAAGAAAGCAGTACAAATGTCTAACATTTTCAATGCAATCCAATGCTCCCCTCTTCAAAGTGGCCCTTTCATAAAATTACTGTCACCATGTGTAATAATATTCCTGTCAGCCAATATGAACCATTGTGCAATAACTAATTCTCTCTGGTATCTGGGAGAACCTTAGCTGAGACTATTCAGCCTATAACTCAATATGCCTCTTTATTAAGAGACTTTTCTCTGCTGTAATTCACTGTGACATGTCCCTTTAATCATAGATTTCTGAATTTGGTTCTAGATTTTACTCTGAGGGATTGGCAACAAACAAAGCTGGAATCAATTTGTGGCCCTGACACACTCTAATTACAAAGTCACATTTGTGGCTGAGGATGTCATGTGGCAGAACTGAAGGAAGGAGTTTTTTTTAATGAATAAATGAATGGCTTGTTGTAATTGGCAGTTTTGGAATAAAACGCTGCCAAATAAGATTATGGATCATCCCTATTACACTTTATTGCAATGATCTAGGCAGTTTAAATCCAAAGTTTCGGCATAAGGTTTTTCTGAGTAAACTAGGAATTAGAGGCACACTGAGATAACTAATTTCTGTGGTGAGAGAGAAAGCTTGGAAAATAAAATAGCAGATTATTAGCAATGTCCTTGATGACAGGTAGCCAGACAAACCACAGGATGGCTGGGAAGAGAGGCTATTTCAGAAGAATGGCATGTTGTGAGATAGAAGAGAAGGGAGCATATTTGGTCATCCTAATAATTGTTTTCTGAAGCTTCCCTCAGCAGTGCTTCTGGCTGGAACATTTATTGCACAATCCAAACATTGTTTTGGATTAAATAATTTTAAGGTAAGATGGAGAAAAATAGTGTCATATTTACTGTTTGTGTTTGCTAATTTTTAAACAATTGCACATTGATTTGATTCTGGACTCTCTCAGTTCAGACCGCCCAGCAGTTGTATTTTTTAGAAAATAGTTTTAGTGATTGTCATCAGGTGACCTTACTGTAGAATCAAGAAAGGAAATTTGAAAGAAAAATATGTATGTTAGAAAAGTAATCAGAGCCAGTCTGATATAGTGGTTAAGGTACCAGGCTATAAACCAGGAGACCCCGAGTTCTAGTCCCTCCTGAGGCACAAAGCCAGCTGGGTGACCTTGGGCCAGTCCCTCTCTCTTAGCCCAAGGAAGGAGGCAATGGCAAATCACTTCTGAAAAACCTTGCCAAGAAAACTGCAGGGACTAGTCTAGGCAATCACCAGGCGTCAACACTAACTCAAAGGCGCATGCTCACACACACTGTCCATACTGGCTACAATTTCACCTGAATCTGAATGGGTCAGGGCAGACCAAAATGGTACATAAGCTTTAGCATCCTTCTTAGCGTCCAACTTATTGCCTTCCAGGTATGTTGATATGACATGTCTGTAGATTCCAAGCTCTATGCCTGAAATATATTTTATTAGCTAATAAAACAAACTGGAGCCAGTTAAGGGAAACAATCTTTTCCAGCAGCATTGGCTAGGGCTACCAGATCTGGGTTGCAAACATCCAGATGATCATTATATGGCAGCAAGAACATATACTGTAGAGACATTGTCTGAAGCATAAAAGTGTTGTGCAAATTTGACCCATCATTTGAGGAAGCAACTTAGTAGAACTGCCCAAACTTAGAGAAGCCCAATGCAATGGTTTTGCTTCAGAAGAATCATTCTGTTGAGGTTTTCCTACTAACAGATTAAGACTGCTATATGTGCCTAATCATTTTGGCCGGGTGAAAAGGTTGCAAGTGATTGTCTCCTCTCACGTGCTTCATGCAAATCACCTGGGGGGGGAGGAAACCTGCCCGGACTTGTTCTCACTTCCTCTTTTCCCTCTGCCGGCAATGTAGGCGAGCAAGGCTTGCTCCAAAGGGAGCTAAGTCCTTTAAATATGTTTTGTTTTTGTTTTTGCTTTCTGTAAATAAATTATTTTTATAGAAATGCTTGGTGTGTGACTTTTTTGACCTCTCCTGGGCTAAAGGCTTTCCCAGCATCTGCCAACAGGTTATGTGCCCAGTAAAACAGCCCAGTAAAACCCAGAGAGAAAAGAGAGATCAACTCCACACCTCATGCACAATTTAAAGGCAGGTAGCAAAGACCTGTGAAGATTTTCTTTGGAGCCACCTGGAGATTTTCCAGCAACTGCTGGTCTGCAGGACAAAGAAGCCAGCTGAGGTGACTTGCAAAAAGAAGGAAGAAGCCATGGCTACCTCCCAGCCCTCAGCGATGCCTCTGGAGCGCCTATCAGAGACCAACTATTTGAATTGGGCCCTGAAGATGGAAATGTATCTTCGCAGAGAGGATCTTTGGCTGCCAATTGGTGAGCAAAACCCCTCAAATCCCAGTGCTGAATGGCTGAGACAGGATGAGCGGGCTAGAGCCACCATTATCTTGGGAGTTGAGGACAATCAGCTAGTCCACGTGCGAGGCATGCAGTCTGCAAAGCAACTTTGGGACGCTTTGAGAGACTTATATGTAAAGGCAACAGCAGGGATTAAAGTTATTCTGACGAAAAAGCTGTACAGAGCCTACCTTGCAGAAGGAGATAGCCTTCCTGAGCACCTGCATTATATTCAGCAGCTGTTTGTTGAGTTGCAGGAGAGAGGAATGGAATTTACACCTCTCACAAAATCATATATCCTCCTGTCCTCACTAAATGAAACGTGGGACACGCTGATTTGTACCCTGGAGGCTATGCCTGAAGCAGACCTCACCCCATCGTATGTTACACAGCGCTTACTCGCTGAATGGGAGAAGAGAGAGGAAAGATTCCCCCCCATCTCTTCTGGAAAGCTGCAAGACCAGAAAATGAGGGAAAAGAAGGGAAAGGAACCTGAGGCCACAGCGCTAGCAAGCCAGCGATGCTTCACTTGTGGTTCAGCTGGACATTTGCAAAGAGACTGTGCCATGAGACCCAAGAGTAGAAAGACAGAGCAGAAGAACACAAGGGCAACACAGAAGAAGGCTCTTCAGACAACCCAAATTGCACAGGTTGCTGAGAAGGGTAATTCTGATGTATGGGTGTTAGATTCTGGGGCCAGTTGTCATTTATGTAATTGTAAAAGCTCTTTTGTGTCACTGTCTAAAACTGAAAGACAAAGTGTATCTTTGGCTGATGGGTCTGTGACCAAAATTATGGGACAAGGTAACTTGTATTTATCCTGCTTAGGAGAAACTGTAAAAGGTGTGTTGTATGTGCCAAATTTACAATCAAACCTTTTATCTGTGGCACAATTGGCTGCAACAGGGTATATCATAACATTTAAGAAAAATGGTTGTGAGATACGAAAAAATGGGAAATTGTGTGCTACTGGTATGTTAAAAGACTCCTTGTACATTGTGCAAAATGCAAGGAAGCCAAGCTGCAAGGCTGCAGTTGGCAACACACCATATCATGACCAATGTGTACACCTGATGCACAGGAGATTTGGTCATGCTAATTTCAAGTATATAGCACAAATGCCACAGCTGTGTGCTGACCTAAAGATAAAACCCTGTGATAAATACTTAGACTGTGTAGTTTGCAAAGAATGCAAAACACTAAAAGCTCCTGTGAGTAAGCACAGTGACAGAGTTACAACTAGACCTTTGGAAATTGTACACTCTGACATTATTGGTCCTTTTGCTCCAAGTCTTGGACAAGCAAGGTATGCAATGACCATCATTGATGATTTCTCAAGATACACATTTATCTACATCTTAAAACATAAAGATGAGGTATTTGAGAAATTTAAAAGTTTTGTGACATGGGCAAATGGAAAATTCCCTAGGCCTGTATCTGCAGTACAATGTGATAGAGGAGGAGAATACCTTTCTCACAAATTCAGAAGGTTCCTAGTGGAAAAAGGGATAGAACAAATTCTTTCTAACCCGTACACCCCTCAGCAAAATGGTGTTGCTGAAAGAAAGGGCAGAACCTTGCAAAATGCGATGGAATGCATGTTAACAGATTCACGATTATGTTTTAAGTACTGGGGAGAGGCAATATCGACTGCCACTTATGTTCAGAACAGGTTGTATAACCCTGTGATTCAGGACACTCCATTCCATTTGTTTTATGGTGTGAAACCAAAGGTAAACCATCTTAGAGTGTTTGGTAGCACTGCTTGGGTTCATATTCCAAAACAACAGAGAAGGAAAGGAGGCCCCCCAACAAAGAAAGCCATCTTTGTTGGCTATGAACAAAGCCAGAGGAGCTACAGGTTCATAATGGGAGAGAAATTAATAATTAGCAAAAGCGCTTCTTTTGCTGAACAAAACTGGGGGAGATTAAATTCTAGCTCTCCAGTTGAACTGACCACCACAAGAGAACAGCAAGGACTTGCTGATGGTGATCTTTTGCCTGATGAGGACATTAAACCAGAAAAGCAAACTGAAGATCTGTCTGATGAGACAGATGCTTCTCAGGAAAGTGATAGTCAAAATTTAAGCCCTGTATTACCTCGCAGATCTCAGAGGAGTAATAAAGGCGTTCCTCCATCATGTTTTCAGACTGAAACAGTAAAGGCTTTTCACATATTCACAGAACCTGAGTCTTTAGAACAAGTGAATGCTTTACCACCTGAGATTGCACAAAATTGGCATTCTGCCATGCAACAGGAATTAGCATCCTTGAAAGAAAATAAAACATGGAAACTGGTAAATCTACCTCCCAATGAACGCTGTCTGGGTTGTAGGTGGGTTTTCAAACTGAAAAGGGATGCTGATGGCAAAATCCAAAAATATAAAGCAAGGTTGGTTGCAAAAGGGTTCACTCAAAGGAAAGATTTAGACTTTGACAAGACTTTTGCACCAGTTACTAAAGGTGAATCAATTAGATTACTGTTAAAAGTTGCTGCACTCAAGGGAATGTCAGTTAACCACTATGACATTCAAACTGCATTTCTCTATGGTGATTTAGACCACAGATTATACATGCAGCAACCCCCTGGCTATGAAAAAGGGGAGAATCTAGTCTGTGAACTGCAGAAGTCAATCTATGGGTTAAAACAAGCTGCTAGATCCTGGAACCAAAAAGTAGATGAAAAACTGCAGAATTTTGGTTTTGAAAAAGGAAAAGCAGATCCCTGTGTATATATGAAGAAGGACAAACAAGGCTGTATGTATCTGTGCATTTATGTTGATGATTTGCTGCTGTTCACATCAACAGAAAAACAAAGGCTTGATTTTGAAGCCTGCATGAAAAGCCATTTCACATTAAAAAGCCTTGGAATTATAACAACCTAGGTTTGGAAAAACACAGGAAGAAGGATGGTAGCTTTCTGTTGAACCAAAGGGGAGATAATGGTAAAGTAATGTGAATGGAAAGACATATAAAGGTGTCAGAGAAGATTGGTTATGCATCTTAATCTGTAGTGTTAAAAGGGGAGTGTTGAGGTTTTCCTACTAATAGATTAAGACTGCTATATGTGCCTAATCATTTTGGCCGGGTTAAAAGGTTGTATTAGATTGTCTCCTCTCACGTGCTTCATGCAAATCACCTGGGGGGGGGGGAGGAAACCTGCCCAGACTTGTTCTCACTTCCTCTTTTCCCTCTGCCGGCAATGTGGGCAAGCAAGGCTTGCTCCAAAGGGAGCTAAGTCCTTTAAATATGTTTTGTTTTTGTTTTTGCTTTCTGTAAATAAATTATTTTTATAGAAATGCTTGGTGTGTGACTTTTTTGACCTCTCCTGGGCTAAAGGCTTTCCCAGCATCTGCCAACACATTCTACATATGCTGCTGCTTCTAATAAATAACCCGGAGTAGAAACTAATAGCCTATTCTTATATATGCCAACAAGTGCATCTCATTAAATTCATTCAGATTACAAGAATAATCCAAACACAGCAGAATTTTCTTCTGCGTACAAAATGTAATATATCCATGGAATTGTCAGCCTCCTTTCAGGGTATGTACTTAGAGCTCAAAGGAAACTTCCATTTTAGAAATGACCAGGTAGCACTTTTCTCTTCCTTCTGTCCAGGAAAAGAAATTACGGTGGTTGCAAAGTTGTAAATTTGCAATGAATAATCAATTTTGGACTGGCCCCAGACAAAGTTGCACAGTGGAACTAACTTCGTTTGAACCGAGCATCCTGGATAAGGGTGCAGGTTTGCTGGATTTTAACAATTCAGATAGTAGGTGGAAACCTGTGTTGTCAAAGCAACAAGAATTAACCAACACAAACCAACCCTTTTTTTCTGCCAGCTCAAATGATTTTTACTGTGCAGATAAATGAAATAAATAGTGGCCTTCACAAACAAATACACATTTATACACAGAGCTTCTTAACTGCTTCAAACTTCCATCCCTTATCTCACACCATTGGCTAAACTTAATCGTTGCTTTGTTACATGATCTTCCCCTTTAGACACCTTTGCCTTACAGATAGTCCTCAGGTTACAACCATTCATTCAGCAACTGTTCAAAGTTATGACAGCACTGAATGAGAGGGAGTTACGACCAATCCTTGGAGTTCTCGCTATTGCAGCGTCCCCATGTCACATGAACACAATCTGGGTGCTTGGTGCCTAGCTCGAGATTTCTGATGTTCCCTGCCAGCTTCCCACAGGCAAAGTCAGTAGGGAAGCCATCAGGAAGTCAGAAGTCGCTCCTGCTGCTTTTTCACCTGCCTGCACTCTGTAGTGCCTGCCCGTGGCATCCCCACACTCTCCATGGCACCTGTGTACCCACCCGCACTCTGGAGTGCCTGTCTGCAGCATGCCCCTGTGGCATCCACTGGCCTGCTTGCCTGGGACTCCTGCCTCTTCCCGCTTAAGGACCCGTGTGGTCCTGGGGTTATGACAGCAACCGGGACTGCCGGGATTGCCATTGCTAAGCAATGCGGTCATGTGATGTCATGCTTTATGACAGCATTGCTTAGCGATGGAAATTCTGGTCCTAATTGCCATTGTAACCTGAGGACTACCTGTACCTTCACTTCTGCTCAAAGCTTAGAGAGGAGGGTGGAAAGAAGTCCTAAATTTCTTGGAAAGCTAGTGCCTTGGTCATGCTTCTTCATGTTGTTACTCCTGGTCTGTCTTTTCCAATGCAGCTCCAGTCCTATTGCTAGCCACTCCATTCCACAGATCTTTCTTCCTGATTTGATGCACCTCAGTCATATACCCCTCCTTCCTCCAGGAATCCTCTCTCCAACTTTGTTGCTTGCTTCCTCCAGCAGGTTCAGTCCTTGATGCATGCACAGCACCTCCAACCCATGCAGAAACACACAGCATAAACACAAAACCCCTTTGCCTGACAAAGCTTCACCTTATAAATCTTGCACTAGAAGGCGGAACGGCTTGCTCAGAGGGGTCTTAATTAAGCCAGGGGCCTTCTGGTGGTTTATGTGACACTCTTCATAGGTTTGGCAAACAGAAGAAACTGAACCTTGAGACAAACTATAATCCAAGCTCAGTGCCACATGCATGATTAAATGCTCCCTTGAAAGCACTCCAAAAAAAGGCTTCCTCTCAAACCTACTTCCTGCACATAGTAATCTATTTTGCCAAAGACCAAAGAGAAGCGTAAGTTACATGCTGTAAGGGAGTATGTGTATTTCATATGCAAGAAGCAAGGGATTGCTAAAGTGCATTCTGCCAGGATAACCTATGCCCGATGATTCTCTTCTATGTCTAGATCAGCTCTTGATCAACTCCCCAGTGAGGATTGCCAGGAATTGCTGGTGCTTGTTACCTGTGGCATGTTCCAGCCCTCTGTGCTCGAACCCGGGTCCTGGACAGCAGACTTGTGGTTGTCCTGACTTTCGGCTGCTGCTCTGTAACACCAGGTCAATAAACAACAAGGCCCCCCTCATATGTGACTTGATCACAGAAGAGGGGGCAGACCTGGCGTGTATTACTGAAACCTGGCTGGGTGTGGAAGGAGGTGTTGCTCTTTCGGAGATATGCCCGGCTGGGTTTCGAGTCGCATCAGCCCCGACCTCAGGGCAGGGGAGGAGGGGTGGTTGTTGTCATCCGAGAATCCCTAGTGGCCGTCAGGGGTCCTGCTCCACAAGTGGCCAGGTGTGAGACCCTGTTCTTCAAGCTGGGTTCTTGAGAACAGTTGGGAGTACTGCTACCGTACCAGCCTCCCTGCTGCGTAGCAACCTCCCTGTCTGAGCTGCTGGAGGCCGTCTCAGGTTTGGCAGTGGAGTTCCCCAGCCTTATGGTGTTGGGGGACTTCAATCTGCCTTCCCTGGGGCAGGCCTCGGAAGCAGCCCGGGAGTTCATGGCTACCATGGCAGCCATGGGCCTGTTCCAAATTATTCAGGACCCGACTAGAGACAGTGGCCTCACCCCGGACCTAGTTTTCTTGTCAGAGCAGTGGCAAGATGATCTGAGGGGAGAATTACAGATTTCCCCTTTGTCATGGTCGGATCATGCCCTGGTGGCCTTGAGATTCTCTCGTGCTGCCCCCCCCTCCACAGGGAGGCAGGACCTATTCGATTGGTCCGCCCCCGGTGACTGATGGACCCAGCTGGGTTTCAGAGGGAGCTGGGGGTTATACCCGAGTCTCTCCTGCATGGTCCAGCGGAGGCCCTGGCTGCTGCCTGGAATAGGGAGACGGCCGGAGCCTTGGACAGGATTGCACCTGTGCGGCCTCTCTTGCCCACCCAAACTTGGCACTCCCCGTGGTTTACGGAGGAGCTGAGGGTTTTGAAGAGGGTTAAGAGATGCCTAGAGCGCCGCTGGAGGAAGACAAAAGCCGAACCTGACCTAACACAAGCTAGAACCGCGATTAAGGCCTACCTTG
Organism: Candoia aspera; assembly: GCF_035149785.1. Classification (NCBI taxonomy): domain Eukaryota; kingdom Metazoa; phylum Chordata; class Lepidosauria; order Squamata; family Candoiidae; genus Candoia; species Candoia aspera. The sequence continues at coordinate 107,279,802 of NC_086155.1, read as the reverse complement.
TGGCGGTAAGAGCGGCGAAGCGCCAGTACTTCTTCGCTCTTATTGCACCTGCAGAATGCCACCTGGCAGCCCTGTTTAAGATTACCCGATCCCTTTTAGGGAAAGGGGAGTCAGACTTCCATCTACAGGGCCGTGCAGAGGAATTTTCGGGGCACCTGCAGGATAAAATCACTCGGATTCGGACCGAGTTGGACTCCAAGCATGAGACAGAGTCGGAGGAGATACCCAGGGAACGTACTTACCAGGTTATCTGGGACCAGTTCGATCCTCTTGAACCCAAGGAAGTGGACAGGATTCTTTGGACTATAAATGCTACCACGTGCCAATTAGACCCATGCCCCTCCTGGCTGGTGAAAGCAGCACAGGAGGTGACATGTGGCTGGGTCCAGGTGATGGTAAACACATCCTTGAGAAAGGGGGTGTTCCCAGCAGCCTTTAAGGAAGAGCTGGTGTGCCCCCTCCTCAATAAACCATCGCTGGACCCTACTATACTGGACAATTTTCGCCCAGTCTCCCACCTCCCCTTTTTGGGGAAGGTGGTTGAGAAAGTGGTGGCTTTGCAGCTCCAGAGGATTCTGGATGAAACGGATTATCTAGACCCCTTTTAGTCAGGTTTCAGGCCCGGTTATGGGACGGAAACGGCATTGGTCGCACTTATGGATGACCTCTGGTGGGAGTGAGATGGAGGCAGTGCATCCATCCTTGCTCTTCTTGACCTCTCAGTGGCTTTTGATACCATCGACCATGGTATCCTTCTGGACCGACTTAGGGAGTTGGGGGTGGGTGGCATGGTTCTGTGCTGGTTCACCTCCTTCCTCCAAGATCAGTCCCAGTCGGTGTTGATAGGGAGCAAGAGATCCGGCCCGCGGCCCCTCCTTTGTGGGGTGCTGCAGGGTTTGGTACTCTCTCCGCTCCTTTTTAACATCTACATGAAACCACTGGGCAAGATCATCCATCACTATGGGGTGAGGTATCATCAATATGCAGAAGATACCCAATTATACATCTCCATCCCGGGTGAAGTAAGTGATGCTGTGGCCACCCTTTCTGAGTGCCTGGGGGCTGTGGGGGCCTGGATGGGGGACAACAGGTTGCGGCTGAACCCGGGGAAGACGGAGTGGCTGTGGATTAATGGCTCCTCAATTTCTGGGAAATTGTCATCTTTAGTTCTGGATGGGGTTGCACTGCCCCAGACAGACCCGGTGCGTAACTTGGGGGTCCTCCTGGACTCACGGCTCCTGCTCGAAGAGCAGGTGGCAGCCATGGCTAGGAGGGCCTTTGTGCAACTTCGTGTTGTTATGCCCCTTCCTGGAGCGAGAGGCCTTTCGAATGGTCACTTATGCCCTGGTTATCTCCCATATAGACTACTGCAATGAGCTGTACGTGGGGCTACCCTTGAAGAGTATACGGAAGCTACAGCTGTTGCAAAATGCAGCTGCGTGGGCGATCTTGGGTTTCCCAAGATCAGCACACGTCACTCCTTTGCTCTGCGAGCTGCATTGGTTGCCAGTATGCTTCCGGGTCCAATTCAAGGTGTTGATTATCACCTTTAAAGCCCTACATGGCATGGGTCCAGGTTATCTAAGGGACCGTCTCCTCCCCATCACATCAGCCCGTCCCACCCGGTCGTGTAGAGAGGGCATGCTACGGACCCCGTCTGCAAGAGAACTCCATCTGGCGGGGTCCAGGAGGCGGGCCTTCTCTGCAATAGCACCTGCCCTTTGGAATATCCTTCCCCCGGAAGTGAGATTGGCTTCCGCCCTCCTGGACTTTAGGAAACAGCTAAAGGCCTGGTTCTGTAATTATGCCTGGGGCGGGAGGGAGAGTAGCCATTCTTGGGGATGGTTAGTTTCTTAGCAGGACCCAGCTCTGCCTGCAAATCATAAAGAACTTTTAGCCATCGAGGCTTTTATTATATTTATTATATTTGTATTATAGTGTTTTATAGTTTTATAGTTTTATCTATGTTTTATTGTAAACCGCCCAGAGTCCCTTTTGGGAGATGGGCGGTGATAAATTTGATTAATAAATAAATAAATAAATTTCCTGCAATCTTTATAGAATCTAGACAATAGCTTTCATGTTGTTTATCTCATCTTTCTTTTTCCCCCCAATTTAGCCTTGCTGTTCTTATAACTGCAGAAGCAAGATGGGAATGTGGATTTCTTTCCTGGGGATTCTGATGCACTGCTTGTTCCTGGAGGTCCTGACACAACTGCCTGCTCAGCCCCAAAACTGCTCTGACCAAAGCCAGAAGATCAGCTTTAGTCACTCATACAAGATTAATGTGCCTGAGTCCGTTCAGTTCAAAGTGGAACCAAATCCAGGGCCTCTCCAAGACAACAACTACATGTTGTTCTCTAATGGTGAAGGGGATGAGGGCGAGGAGCAAAACATTATATTCAGGCATAACATTCGGCTGCAAACTCCCAAAGGAGACTGTGAAGTCCTTGGACAGCTCAAAGCTTTGCTGGAAAGACTAGAAAAGTTAGAGCTAGAAGTGGTACATCTGAAAGGGATCTGTAACCCTGAAAGATGTTGTGGAAGAGGGCAAGGTGAGGAAGCTCTCGGTATAACCTGTTGGCTGTGTTTTGTACCCTATCAGGTGCCTGACAATTGCCCTATGTCCCCAGGCAAGTGGCACCATCAAACGCTGGCTGGCTTGCCATCCACGGATGGTGACCCAGGTTCAGCTTAGTGGGCTCCCGATTGTGGAGGTCCTATAAACAATTTTATGGGGTCGTCTTGTGCAATTTCATGGAGTCGTCTTATGCAGATTTACCCCCTACCCAGTAAAATTCCTGTCATCATTTTATCATTATGGTTAAAAGCAAAGCAGCAATATTGTATGTGATACTTTAAGGGGAGCAAAACAAAGACAGCTTTTACCTCAAGGTGCTTCTCACCTAAAACTGGAGCTCATACATGTAAACAGGGTGTCAGTGTTCATTATTCTTTTTAAGGTTCTTTTTAGGTCAGTTGGAATCTTGGTGCCCATGTGTCTTTGTCTTCCATTTTCCTCCTATGTTCTGGACCTCTTGCTGGACAGGAGTGTCATCCTGCAGCGGCCATGGCACTTTCATCCAAGAGATCTGTGGCTGCCACTGCGAGGAAGGCTGGGAAGGCCAGGACTGTTCCCAACCCACGTGCCCAGGAAACTGCAGCAGTAACGGGCGCTGCGTGGATGGCCAGTGTGTTTGCAATGCCCGTTACACTGGTGATGACTGCAGTCAGCTCCTGTGTCCTGAACACTGCAGTGGAAATGGGATCTGTGTCAATGGGGTATGTCAGTGTTACCAGGACTTCACTGCAGATGACTGCAGTGAGAAGAGATGCCCTAAAGACTGCAGTGGCAATGGATACTGTGACAGTGGCGAGTGCTACTGTGAAGATGGTTTCACAGAGCTAGACTGCTCTAAAGGTAAGAGCCTTTCCCTGGCTTTCTACACAAAGATTACCACTTGAGGTACCTCCAGATGAAGATGTCATTGGACAGCCATTCTGCCATTGGCCTCATCAACGCACCATGTCTGGAAGTGGGGAGGCAGAATCTCATCTGAACCTCTCCCAACTTCCTCCTCATTGCATGCAAGGTCAGGATAGCTTTTTTCTTTCTGCCTTTCTTTTTATCAGTTAAGTCAATATGAGAGTGACTAGAGAAGCCCAAAATACTGAATAACTTTTGGAATACTATTTCACTATCGCTTCTCAGCCTTTTGGCTAAGATCAAGTGTAGTATCTGATTAGTTTTAGTGTCTTGAATTCATCATTTCAAATACTGAACTGTGTTTTGGACAGAGCCCTCTCCATGCATGGGCCTCAGGCAAGTGCTCCTGTTATCTCCTCTCAAGCTTTGTACAAGTCACTGGTTCTTCTTCAGTCAAATAGCTTTATGGGGGAGTCTTGAAAACATTGTTTTCCAGCAATCCTTCCATCTTTTTAAAATATCATAAGCAAAGAAAATCCATTATAGTGTGAAGAAAAAGTATGAGTAGCTGTACAATATCTTTTGGTTGCACTAGGAGCCATTGGTTGAAAAGTTGCCTAGGTTGCAGTCACTAGATTCTCAACCTAGATAAATCTACTCCTGGCTGAGTAAACAAGAGGGTGAACTTGATGTTTTCACTGTAAACCACCAGGAAACTTTTCAATTCTAGCAGTACATAAGCAAAGTAAGTACGGGAGGTAGGTAGGTAGGTAGATAGATAGATACTGTAGATGAGAGAGAGAGGGAGAGAGGGAGAGGGAGAATCATATCATGGTCACCAGTCTGATTCTAGCAGGCTGATAGAAGAGGCTAAAATTAATTATATGCAGAGGCCACAGCCCTTGGTTGGTATCCTCCTGGTTCCTATGGGAGTTGATCTTTAAGTGGATGGGCAGCAGTGGTTGGATGATGCATTTGGGCTTTTTCATTCCAATTTCTATTGGGTACTTTTTCTTCAAGACCTGGTACTTGCTTGTTACTGAGTGATTACTGTTTTGACAATAGATATATGGGCTAGTATAGAGTCAGTTGCTACTACCCTGCCCAGGATGAGTTTTTAATAACTCCTCACTTGTTACTCTATACGGATTTTCCTGAATACAGGTCCATGTGTCATAGGATCCTAGAGCTGGAAGAAACCATTTAGGTCATCAGGTCCAACCCCATGCTTAGTGCAGGAATCCGAACTAAAGCATCCCAGAGGGATGGTTTAGTAACCTCTTTTTGAACACATTCAGTGGAGGGGAGACAGTCTAACTGTCTGAGTTCACAGAACACAGAAAATGTATGAACCGCCAATCCACAGTGCTGTCTGGGTTAGAACAAAACACTGAGCCACAAACTGGCAAAGCTTGTAGCCTAACAATTTGTCTAAACCCAGCCCATGTGAATTGCATGATTAAGTCAGACAACACTGAACACCTGTATTCTCCTTTGAAAGGATGTGAATATTGCCTTGATGAAATTAGATACAACACACTGTTGTCCAGTAACAATCCCACCACAACAAAACAAGGGAAGAACAAATTCTTTCCTTTGCACACAGATTATAATCACATGGCAGTTGGGAACTCTGTAATTTGGCAACAATGAAAAAAAAGAAGGGACAACTCTCCCAGGTTTGGGAGATCCTTCACTCCAAATTACAAATGTTACCTTTTACATTTTTAATACACACACAGAATAAAAAAAGAAAGAAATTTTAAAAATCCACAAAATCATACATCTGTCTTATAGACAAAGCAAAGTTGCCCTATTGTATATTTTCAAACTAGTGATACGTTATTCAGCTTCTTCAAAAAAACAATAAGTCTTGTAGAACAAAATTAATACATGAAATAACTTCTGTCTGAAAGAAAGCCACTACTGTATAACATACAGACTATGTTATAGGAATATTTTGTTAGAATATTACATGTAATATTTACTCAGGGTTGTTTAGATTTCAAACACCATTAGGCCAATTTGGCCATATGCTTAGATTCCAAATATTGCCATGATATAATAAGTGAGGACTTTTTAAGTTAGAGACAGAACTGCACAAAATTAATGCAAAAGCTTCAAAGCTATGTGTGTAAGTCCTGCCTTACTGGGATATTAAATAGCTGGACAATTTATAAAATGATGGCATGACCCAAGTGATCTGGCAGGGCAAAAATGAAGGTTGAACTGTTGACCCCCATTCATAAAACTGCAGAGATGAATTTTTTGCTTAGCCTGCACTTTGTGCTTGCTATCTATGAATTTTAAGAAGTGATCGGCATATTGACTTTAATCTTTAACAAAATGCTTCCTATATTTAGTTATATTGTTCTGCCTTTTTTTCTAATAGGAATTTTGGGTAACTATAGAAATAAAAAAATAAAATTGGTGGAGAACTAGTGCCATAAATGAAAAGGCCCTTTTTGTTTGCTTGCCTGTTGAAATTTGCTTTTTAGGGGACCCAAAACAGATCTTGGATATTGAACAGAATAGTTATTACTGCTGCTACTGTTTACCAGGGACATAATCTGCCAGAAAGTGCTCTCCAATCTCTGCTGCAATGAACTGGGAACTCTGATTAATTTGCCATTGGATTTGTGAATAGGAAGTATATTATCCCTTATTTAAAAGAGAGCAACTGAGTTCTTCAACAGTGCCAATTTTTCTTCTAATCTATCTACTTTTCTAAATGTTGTAATGGTACATAAAGTCACATAATGGACTCTTACTTAGCATGTCAATATTTATTGAACCATCAAGGATTTTAACTGCCATCCTGAAGAAAGAGTGTTTCTAATCTTTACTTGGGTAGTCCTAGGAAGGCAAAATGCAATGAAGACACAGTTCCTATATTCTTAAAGGAAGATACAGAAATCTAAAACATTTCCTCTTTTCTATAGTTAAGTTACCTGTGGGTTCCTTGCATTTAATCAAACATTTTGCTTGGAACAAGGAAGCCTACTTTCTCAGTGCGGTTTCCCAAATCTAAGCCTCACTCAGAACTTAAATTGCTATTTGTCCAGCAATGGAAAACACATAAAAATATATTTTACTGTAGGGGTTACAATCACTTGAGGGACAACTAAATTGAAAAATGGCTCCAAGTTAAGTTTAGAATCCTTCATGGCTTTTTTTATGACAAGAGAGGGAGATACCATCTATCAAATTTGGAAACTGAAAACCATATTAATGCAGCTTGAAATGGGTAGATTTTACTAGATCCCAGATCTGCACTTCATGTCTGATGTAGAAATCCATATTCTGAAGGAACTGGACACCTTATTGCTTAATGCATGAAAAACAATGGCAGCAAATACTTATTGCCAACACTTGTGCTGGTAAAATATAAAAAATTGAGAAGCTGTAGCCCATACACTGCTGAGCAAATCATGCAGACAAATCGAAACATGCTATGCCTTGTTCAACTCACCGCGTGCATTACTTTAAAATCTTCCCTTTATTTCCCAATAGTGCTTGCTCCATGGAATGTCCGTCTCCTTAAAACCACAGAAAATTCCCTAGCCATTGGATGGGATAAGATGACAGATGTGGACTATTACCTCCTCAGCTACTTTCCTGTTGGGGAAGAGCCCTCGGTGAAGCAAGTACAGGTGACTAAAGATCAGACAAGTTACAAGATTCTGGGTCTGCTTCCTGGCACAGAATATATAATTACACTTCGCAATGTAAAGAAGGACATTTTCAGCGAACCGGAACTCCTGCAAGGTAGCACAGGTAGGAGCACTGCAATTCTCTTTCCATTATCCCTGGACCTGCAGGGTCTTGCACGATCAACAGAAGATTAAGACTTTGAAAAACTAATAATGGAAACACTGTTCCTTAAGGAAATGGTGCCTTATATGAATTATGGTTGTCTGAATGAACAAACGTCTGAATGCTATTGCTAATAGTTCATCCCAACTTGTGTGAGACTAGTACGCTAAAAAAAAAAAAGGAAAGTAGCTGATAGCCAGGGATCAGCTTAAGAGATGTTTCCATTAACTCTCTTTGCAATGTTTTTATCTTCTTACTTAATTTATCTTCTTCATATTTCTGCTTGATTGGTTCCGCTCCATAGCCAAAGCGAGGCCAGAGGGTACACCCCCACTGACTGGAGCAACATTTCACCCCACTAAGATTTTCTTTTGGGGAAAATTGTTTGTACAGCCATGCCATGTCAGTGGCAGCTTCTCTCTGAAAAACAACTATTTGTTTAAAGACAAGAACTACTCTGATTAAACAATATAGGGGATGGTGCTGATGTTCCCTCTGAATCCAGTTTCCTCAAGATTTCTCCACAGTCTGGGTAGCTTTTTTCATGATCACAGCTACCCAAGAAAGACTGAAGTCAGGCATGAGGAGTAAATATCCATGGCCTAAGTTAGTTTCCCCTGCAGCTTGTAAGCTTCTTTCCAACCACACTTTTCCCAAGGTCCCTTCTCCTATCCCCAGGTTTAGAAAAGGCAAAAACTCATCACTAAGGATCAGAAATGAAACCTTTCCTTCCATCCAGTAAGACTTTAACACAATCCGCACTGATGATCATGGAGATTGTTTTGATACCTGTTGTATATGGAAGCACTTTGTGGGGGAGAGAGAATCTCAGGAAACGGGAAGGACAAAACTTCCCCTACGCAATGCTGTGGATCACACTAAAAAATCATGCCTTCAGTCAAATCAGTGTTTAAAACAAAGAGCCTTTGTCATGTATGCAGGCTCTTTTATAGTCTTATTGTTACTGGGGACTTTTGAGGAAGAAAGGGCTAATCCCCCCTCCAGTACACTAAATCCTCTAAAAGATGACCCTCTCATGCTGCAATCAGACATTAAAATAATCCTTAATATTAGAGGATATTAAGGATTATTTTACTATTTACTAGTACTATTTTAAAACCTACTTGCCATTGTGAGGATTTGCAGTAACGTGTATGCCCATTTGTACAGAATGTCTGTGTATGGTTCTGAACAAGGGTTGGGGAAGCTACTCAGTGAGGCAGCTCTGCCCACTTTACCTGTAGACAGGTGTGTCTGCAAGGGGTGATGGTAAAAAAAAAAAGTCAAGATGGCGTCTGTGTCCACAACCTCAAAGCCCCACCCCTTTTTCTATGTGTTTTCTGTACCTGACAGTTAGGCCTAATCAATTTAGTACGATGCATTCGGTGGGTGAGATGTACAGTACTTCTTCACATATATAAGAATAACCTATTAATACTACTTCAGACTTCACACACACACATACACACACAGATAGTCCTGCCTGAAGGACTATCTCTGATGGCACGCAGGCTCAGCTAAACTTGCCACTAGTTGGTTGTGTTCCCCTGACATAAGAGATCCTGGGGGGTGGGGTTGAATGAGGAGCAATTCACCTAAAACAGGGGCAAGGCTTTGATCACATAGTTGTGGCCACCATTTTGACTCCTTCAGATACCCACATCTCTAAGAATCAATTATTACAACTTTCTAATATTATGGGTAAGAGGCAAAATATATGCTAATCATTTAATTACTAGCATTGATACCAAATTTACTTTTAGGACAACTTTTATATTGCACCATTTTTTTCTTTTAAACTTATATAAATGGGTGTTTTTATTTTATACTGTATTACTACCCTTTGTCTCTATATTTCATTTTAAGCAGCTGGCCTGTAATAAAGCATATCTGTCTACCTGTAAACTGATGCTGTCTTAAGAAGGTCTGTGCTCCTCAAGATTACCTATAGTGTTGTGATCTTCCTAAGAAGGAGGCCTAACTCAACTGCTGATGTGGCCCTAATTTATCCTAAAACTGCATGTGTGTTTTTTAAATTGAAGAATGATCATTGAATGTAAACTGAATGTATGATAGTATCAATACATAAAGGATCCAAGAGGGAAAATGGAAACAAATATAGTTATATTTATACAGATATATTCAGGAGAGTAAGCATGACTTTTGAAAAAGTCTGTCTTTGGTTGCTGCAGTGATGCAAAGCACTTACTGACTTGCAGAAGATGACTGCCATTTATAAAGGCACAGGCCCCACCATGGTAGCAGAAGCTGTAGGCTAATACCAACATGCTTTGTGGAAAAACCACTATCGGATTTTGGGAAAGCTCCAAGTGTAAATGTACCACTTTGTTTATCATAGCTAAGTGATTGCATAATTCTCCATACTAAAAATGTCCTTATAATTAATACTCAGAAAAGAAGATTGGCTGTTATAGTCCTGTTTCCTCATTGTCAGTGTTCATTTTAGATGTGTCTGCCATTGGGCCTATCTGGGTGACAGAGGAGACTGAGAACTCATTGGAAGTGGAGTGGGAAAATCCGGCAGCAGAAGTGGATTACTACAAACTGAGGTTCAGCTCTCTGCCTGGGGAGGAGAAGGAAGTGGTGGTTCCCAAAAGCAATGATGCCAAGAGCAGATATATCATCACAGGTAAGCAATTAACTGGTCAATGTGTGCTTATCCAGAATAATGGCAATAAAGTTGTTCATCTGGTACCATTGCAGCATATAAGAAGTTGGCAGAGCAATTGCATGACTGAAAAAGGCTTTTGTTTTCCAAGATTGGGATCTTGTCTGTTTATGTTTTACTGACTTGTTATGTGCTTTCCATTTCTGCGATATAGGTTTAATTTCCTTGGAAAGGAAGCCCCAAGCAAGGGGTTAGGCCTTCTTTTTGAGTAGTGAGCATATCTGGAATTCTGAGAGGGCACTTCTGCAGCATGTCGAACCTGGAGTCTTCACCTATTCACAAAATGCAAAGTGCACTCCTAACAGGCAATCATAAACCACCCATTGAGCACCAAGTACATTGCTGCAGATACTTTCCAGCCCCTTCTGGCAATCTACGACGGCAATTTTTACTCTTCCTTATTGTTTTTAGGCCCACTTCTTGTCAAAGCAATAAGCTGCAAGCTCCCATAATTTTTCTTTTCCTAAAAATGCTTCTGGAGCCCAGAAGAATTTCTGTAAATAAAGATGATCCTAGAACTTGGTGCTTTGCTTTGCTGCATACCAACCTTCAATTGTTACTGTTATTATTTAATTAAAATAATACAACTTCCCCCCCCCTCCCCAAGCATTCAGTCAGGCAGGGAGACGGGTGGACCCTAAAGGGTGTGCTTAGGAGCACCATTTCGCCCACTCCTGCATTAGAAGCTTATGATATTTTATATAGGTTAGAGCACAGAACATAGATGAACGCTGCACCAGCTAGATGCCCTGAGACAAACTTGATTTCCAAAGAAGCAGCTTCTAAATGCTTATAAAATCAAAATCTGGGTCTTCCTTTCTATCCAATTTGAAAATGTTATTTTCTCTTTTTCTTTTTCCCTTTTTTTTCTTTCCAAGGCAGCTATATTAGATAAAAATAGAGCCATTTTTCTTCCAGATCCAAAGGATAACTGCAGAATTTCCTCCCTAGTGACTGCTAATGTATCTTAAAAGCATAAAATCACTGTGGCAATGCAACTTGTTAAAGTTGATACATTGGTACAGTGATGGCTTGGTAGGATGCTATAAGAACCTTCTCAACTTGCACCTAATCATGCACAAACATGCACCAACAGCCTTTTTTTCCTGCCATGTTCTCATTATGTTGTCTTTGTGTCATCCCCACCCTGTACCTGAGGAAGCTTAAAATCCTTCTTAGCTATTCCAGTTTGTAGCTACTGTTTTCCCTTTAAATGAGCAACAATCTGTGGCAGTTTTGCAGTGGGTGCAATATGAGATGCTTTGCTGTCCATCTGGTCTCTGCCAGCTTGGAGATCTGGAACAGCAGCTGAGATTTCAGGAGGTGCAGGATAAAGTGGGGAGAAAGAGCCATCTTGGCCTTTGTTGCTTAAAGGCACACATCTCCCCATGCCTGACCTCTGTTGTCCAAACTGCTTTTGAACAAGGGTTTAGTACTGTTCCAGAGTAGCACTAAACTTGACTCCAGATGAAGCTTATCAGCTGAAATTTAGACTCTCTTTTAAAACACCCCTACATGACACTTCCACAAAACTACTGGTCTAACCAAGTGTCAAAGTTTGCTTCTCCAGTTCCATCCCATGTTAAAAGGGTGACTGATGGATATTTTCTGCTGGTTGGTCATGTCTGATGGAAGGGGAGGAAAGCAAAACCAAGGGAATCCACTATTTTCTATCCTTAATATGCCTTGCACACCATGTGTAGGCACTGTGCCTGTGAACCTCAGTTCTACCCAATGTGTATATTTGTAAATAAAACACAAATTTTACAAGAGTCCAGAAGCCTTTTGTGACCTTCTTTAAAGGAAGCTGAGTCTGAGAAAATACTACAGCCTACAAACCTCTCAGTGCTCAGTTAGGCTGCATATAGGCTTAGGCCACTTAAAATTCACTAGAATGGAGACAGTTCAATAGTTGTGGTATTGCTACAGAAAAGGTCTGTCTTATGCAGCTATAAAGTGGAATATGCACCAAGGCCTGTGATGAAAAGTGCAGATTACAGCCATAGACTTACAAAACAATTTTTCATATAATCTGGAACAGAACAATTTAGGGCTTTACATCAACAGCTTGACTTGAGCTCAGAAACCAGCTGAAAAGTGATTGTTTTGACTGCTATATGTAGAACTAAGGGGAAATTTTATCTTTCCTCAGATATGATGTCAAAAGATTACTCTGGACATACAGTATTATTCAGGAAATGTAAAACAAGAAAGGATTTTAAAACTTGGCCCAATAAAACTTGCAGGAAAAGAAAACAAAGGTACAATTGTGTCTCAGAAAATTTTATCTTTTTTTCCCTCCCTTTCTTCTTTTCATAGGTTTGAAGCCAGGAATGAAGTATAAGATCACTGTCATATCTGTGAGAAATGAGGCTGAAGGGAAGCCGTCCTCTGTACATGGCTGGACAGGTATAAATAAAAGGCTTTCTTTGTAGCATAATGAAACCCTTACACAATTTCATAAGCACAGCTGCTACTGGTCTTCACCATTGTCACAGCAATCTGTCATACAGCTGGATCATCCTGAGACTGCCAAATGGCCCCCATTCTTTCCAATTGCCCTCTGCTGAAAGCTCAAGTCCAGAAAGAAACAACAGGCATGCCAGGAGGGAATGGGATTATCCCAACTGACTCCAATCCGAACCTCTATGTGTTGTTTGGTTGGTCTGCAGAGTCTTTACATGTATGGACTAGATGTGTGCATGTTCTCTAAGTGCCAAGGACAACCTGCACAGTATGTACTGTATATAGCTGTGTGCTCAAGGCTAGTCTCAGTATGTGAAGGTTGGGGGTATGGCCTGTCATGCGGTTCTGACACCTGCTCCCCCATATGTTGAATCTAGAGATATTTTAGCCACTTGAGCAGGACTTATATCAATGTTTCTATTTTTTTTGCCTTCCAGATTCCAGAGTTTTCAGTTAGCAAGGCCATTGGGGCAATACTATTTGAGATTAGTGTGGTCAGGAGGGCCTTTGCATAGATCCATCTTGTCTGCCAGTTGTGCCCTTTCCTTGACCAAGAGGCCCTTCAGATGGTCATTCATGACCTAGTCACTTCACAATTGGACAATTGTGAGCTGTCTGACAGCCTTTTGCCCTTCAATTTTTGATACAAATCCTAGGGAGAAACTTCCCCACCTCAAAGTTCATTGGCCTTGGGAGTTCTTTTTTTTTATATAAAGCTTTATTCATTTTCAAGATATTAAAACACATTATAAAGAATATAGAACAGATAGAATACAAATCTAAAAAAGAAACAAGAGAAACTAAAACAGTGCAAGAATAGACAAAAAAACACATAAGACAGGTGGCTTCTGACCTTCTCCAACACAGATATAAAAGTACATAAAAGTTAATCTCTTACTATTAATTAAACATTTAGTAACATTATTTCTCTAAAATCAAACCATTTAATCATCAAAACCCAAAATCAAAACTTCATTTATTTGCGTTACAAGCAAATAGTCCAAAAGTGGCTTCCAAATAAAAACAAATCCAGTTACAGTATTTTCTCTTATCCATGCTGTCAGTTTAGCCATTTGTGCCAGTTCCATTAACTTGATCATCCGATCCTCCATTAAGGAAATTTGTGCATCCTTCCACCTTTGAGCGTATAAGAGTCTTGCTACTGTTATTGTATATACGAACAGAGTTCCATGTTGCTTCTCAAACTGTTGGTCCATCAAACCCAAGAGAAACAGCTCTGGTTTTGTAAGTCCACTTTGAGAATCTTTTGAATAGTAATACATATTTGATTCCAGAATTCCTTAGCTTTTCTACAAGTTCACCATAAATGATAGAAAGTTCCTTCACCCTGTAAACATTTCCAACAAACATTTGATACCCCATTATACATTTTGGACAGCTTATCAGGAGTTAAGTACCAACGGTATATCATTTTATAAAAATTGTCTTTCAAAATATAATTCAAAGTAACTTTCATCCCTTTGTTCCATCTAGTCTCCCGTTGTTCAAGCATAATATTATACCCAAAATTCTTAGCCCATTTAATCATAAGTCTTTAACATATTCATCTTCTAAATTCAATTGCAACAACATTTTATACAGTTTCTTAATAAGATGCTCATCATTTGTACAAAGTTCCATTTCAAATTGTGTTTTTTCATGAACAAAATTATATACCTTCTTATTCAAATTAAACTGTTCTGACAATTGTGCAAAATTAAACTAGTGACAAATATGACCTTCTAATTCTAGTTGTTCCCTTGTTTTAAGTTTAGGTATCCCTTCAAAATTCAACAAATCTTCATATCTCAGCCAGCTTGGTTTGCCTACCATCTCTCTTCTAAAAAAAACTTCTTGAGGGGACAACCACATAGGTACATTAGGAGACAATATTGGTTTATATTTATTCCAAACCCTCAGTATGGCACACCTAACAAAATGATTTTTAAAATCTTTATTAACTTTAACTTTATCATACCACAAGTAGGTGTGCCACCCAAATTGGAGACCATGTCTTTCTAATTCCAATAATTTCTTGTCCTGGGAGCTTTATATTAATACCTTCCTACAGAAAGTCCCATACCAAAGGCCATGGTAGGTCTATTCACATTGCAGTCCCTGTGCCAATGGTTAAAATCAATGCATGGAGAGGAAAATGCGTCTGTGGTAGCAGGTCATGTTCCCTACTGCCATCTCTTCAATTGCTAGTCTGAAAACTAGAGAGTGGGCTTGTTGTGATAACCACCCTTTTGGCCTTCCAGCCAGCCCTTTGGAATCCAATTTAAAATGTACCAGAGATTAATCCAGGCTGTTTTGACTACTTCAGATTAGAACATCAGGATGTTATGAGCTCAGTCATGTTTATACATTTGTAATTTTTGGCTGGTTCATTTTTTGCTTCTGTGTGGGATAGCTACCACACTCCTGGCTTTGGAATAAAGGAGACCACAAGTTTGGCTTCAGAGTCACCCAAGAATGAGTTGTCTAGCATGACATCAGTCAGACAGCAGACTGCTGCAGCTGCAGGTTTGGGCGATGCAGTTTGGGAGAGCCAGTCTGCTGCTAACTGTATGATCCAAACAAATGACACTGTTGCTGTGAGCGAAGCTATACTAGTTACTTGTGGCTGGTGCATTTGAGAATAGCTTGATCAGAAGTGTCCCTTTTGCTGGAGATTTGAATTCGGCAGGAGCCTTGTTAGAGGATGTGCTTCTGAGAACATGCAGAGTGCTAAAAGGATACCAAATGATTAAGTAGCAGCAGGTCCTACTCAGAAAATAAAAAGTTCATGGTATAGTTGTCTTGGTTGCAGAATATAGCTTAGCCCAGCTATCAACGAATGCTAACAGACATTCCTTATATTCAGAGAGAAAGTTAGATTTATTAAGAAATACGTAAGATTGGAAAGCCTTATATTTCTCTAAACAGCATCTTAAAGGTCGTGAAATATAGGTCAGCAAGACAGAGGAAGTTCCCTTTCTCTGTTAACACAGAGATTCATTTAACTAACCATTGGCCAAATAAGAAGG
Source organism: Candoia aspera (assembly GCF_035149785.1). Classification (NCBI taxonomy): domain Eukaryota; kingdom Metazoa; phylum Chordata; class Lepidosauria; order Squamata; family Candoiidae; genus Candoia; species Candoia aspera. Next base: position 107,264,375 of record NC_086155.1, on the reverse strand, counting down.
AGACATAGGGACAGGATGATAGGAGGAGGAAAGAGTATTAGGTATGTTCTCCGCCTTAAGTTATTTATAAAAATAATAAAGGAGGGATTAAATAAATATAATAATAATAATAATAATAATAATAATAATAATAATAATAATAATAATGTGAAGACACTTTCCCTCATCTAGCTCCTGTCATTTGCCCCAGTGGTCAGAAGGCTTTTCAGTAGAAAGAGATGATGCTGTCTTCAATATATTTGCTAAGAACAGTTGTGGTTCCCATGGAATGTTTTCACAAGCAAAATGTTCCTTGAGATATTTGCAACCATTTAAGAACCAGGAAGGAGTTCTCTAAGACCAGTCCTTTATTTAAAAGAAATAGGTTCTCCCACCACACACTCCTGCAAACCAGCAAGGTAATCTGAAGAGCATCACATGCATACAGATGCTAAAAATACACACTGTCCAGCTGTATGAAAAAGAGATGATTGGAACCATTGCACCACAACTTCAAGATGTGTAAAATCTGTAATGCCTTGTCATCCATTATCCTGAAGGCAAGATCAGCAGGTGTGATCCGATATGTGTTGGGGAGAGTTGGGAGACATGGGCATGCCCCCAGGTTTTAATCACTACCCAGCGTTCACTACAACCATTCCCCTCTCAGCATCTGCCCTCTCCATAAGTACTTTAATTTCCTGAGTGTCTTTTGTATTGGACACCACCAGCCCTGTCTATTTTTGATACCAAAGTTCAAAGTAAAGTAAAAAAGAGTCTTACTGACTTTATTCTTTGTTCCAGTTACAGCCATCTCTGGTGGAAAAATGATGTTCCTTGTTTCTTCTGTTCTTCACCTATACTTGGTGATCTCTTAGCCCTGTACCCCTTACCCCAGCTATACCCCTATAGCTGCCAAGAGCTACATGGAAGAAAGGGCTAGGCACATGGCTTTAGGCCCAAGATGGAGACAGAGGAGAGCAGCATGCTTGCTGCCTCCTCAGTAGGTGGAAGAAGGAGGAAGAGAGAGAGGAAGTGGGAGTGGCAACAAACAACTTCCTCAACAAGCATGGAGAGTTCAGTCCTGGGAACAAACTCAATTTACATGCTAATGAGGCATGCCGGATTTGCCAGGACCTCCAACAGGCTCATGCCCTTGGCTAACTGGTGGGAAGAAAGGGTGCTCTTTGGATTGTATATCCCCAAGCATCAAAATGTTCTGAATTAGCCTTGACAAAATGGCTCCTGGAGGACAATGGACTTCTTGTCATAATTCAAATTTCTAATTCCTTCCTAGAAATCGATGGCCCAACTCATTTAGTAACTGACCGAGTAACAGAAAACACAGCTACCATTTCTTGGAATGGGGCCCAGGCTCCCATTGATGGCTATGTGGTGAGCTACACCTCAGCTGGTGGTGACACCAAACAGATATCCGTTGACAAGGACAAGAGAACCACTACTCTTATGGATCTGAAGCCTGGCATGGACTACACTATCCACATCTGGGCTGTGAAGGGAACTCAGCAGAGCAGAAGGGCAAGCACAGGAGCTGAAACAGGTACTCCATAGATATGAAATTATGAAATCTTCACAAGTTTCTTATTTTAGTTCTGTTCAGTGCATTCTTATTTTTATTTTATTTATTTTATATCCCGCCTTTATTATTTTTTTATAAATAACTCAAGGCAGCGAACATACCAAATACTCCTTCCTCCCCCTATTTTCGCCACAACAGCAACCCAGTGAGGTGAGTTGGGCTGAGAGAGAGTGACTGGCCCAAGGTCACCCAGCCAGCTTTTATGCCTAAGGTGGGACTAGAATTCACAGTCTCCTGGTTTCTAGCCTGGTGCCTTAACCACTAGACTAAACTGGCTCTCTACACTCTTCACTCTTCACTCCAGGATTTGAACAAGTAGCAGAGAGGAAAGTAGAGCTAGAGGTAGCAGTCCTACTCTTTCTCATAGCAGGGTCCCAAAAATAACAAGAGATGTCAAACTGAGCTTTTGTTGCTCATTTGCTAGTTTCTCTGTATTTGCCAGTTTTAATTACTGCCCTAGGCAGCTCATTTGAAGTCAAAGTCCTGAAGTCCATTGTTACTGTCAGACTGCCCAGGCTGATATATTTTACCTGCTGGCTGGTGATGTGCTGAAGTGGGGGTGGCAACAAAGCCACAGGAGAAAGCTAATTACCTTGCCTTTATTATGGCACCCTCACAAATTAGGATAACATGATTTGGCAGTGACTCAGAAGAGACATGATTGACACATGATAGGGATTGGCAGTAAGGATGGCAAATTTTATGCTGATACTGCTTTCTACCAACACATGAGCGGTTGCATAGCACTAATTCAGTAGTGGAAAAGGCCACTAGTTGCCTAAACATCACTTTTACATACAAGGAAGGAAAACATGATCCACCTCCTGAAGAGCAAGGGATCACCACAGGTGCTGATCATGGAATTGGCCCTCTATAAGGTGTTTTAGGCCAATTCCATGGAAAGACCACTCAGACAACCTCTGCCAAGTGGTTAGGTCATTTGAATGTTACTCTAGCCACACAGAAGCTGCTCTCAGAAAAGCAGACTCCGCATAACTTGACTAAAATGTCTCCAAATTATACAGAAATGTAAGTAATTATTTATAGTTTGAGAGAGCTCACCATGAAACTAGATGGTGGTGATGGCAAACCACATTGGTGCTCCCAGGGGAAAGAGGCAGAGTTGTTCACATTCAGCTGGAATTTCCTCCCTCTCCATCCATCAAATATCTACTATTTGCAGGTAGGAGCAGTTTGGAGTAACCTCAGCAGCTTCACCCCTGCTCTTGTACAGGAAAGAGGGTATGGCCTTGAGGGGCAGGAGGAAGAGTTGCTACCAAGACAATGGTTAGATAAAAGAGGTCTGAGTCCGGGGAAGAAATGTAACCTGAGAAAATGTCTCACAAAGACATTTGTGAGTTCTCACAAAGTTGTAGGGAGGGAGTCTTAACATTCAGACTTGAAAGATTCTGTTATTATATCTTTACAGTAACAGTAGTATTGGCTTACATGACTTTGGTTTCCTCGTCTGGTTTACGTTGAAGGGTTGAAATATACAACAAGGCCTGCCAGATTGCAGCCCATTTGGTTTAAGAAGTCTGCCAAAGGTGCTGTAAAGTGAATCTGTATTTCTTCCATGTTGTCCCAAGCAATGAGGCTTTCTCAACCCATTTAACATGGCACCAGGAACTGTTTCCAAGAAAAAGTTGGGTGTATGGGTGGATTCAGAGAAGGTTTCTAATTTTGTGGAGCTTTTCAGACCTTTGGAAGATTCGAAGTTATCAATGGTGCAGCTGACAGGAGAACAGTTTCCATGAGGAAAAGAATGCATGATGGGAGGAAGGGTATGTGGCAAGCAAATACGCTTGAAATGTGGGGAATACAAAATACTGATTCTTTGAGGATGCCCAAAGACTTCTTCGAAGTTTTAAGTGTGCCAGTGCTGGGGGTCCAGCAGCAAGTTCAACAGAAGACCCTGGATATAATCCACTGTGTGGGTGTGTCCCTTGTTAAGGACGTGGGCACGACTGAACTCCTGCAGGGGCAACTTGAATGCTAGAAATGGGAGGACGGGTCATTTTGCTAGCACTCAGATTCAGAATGAGTTCTCTGATGTGTGGAATTACTACCATAGGTGGTGGACATATTTGAAGGAGCAAGGAGAGAAACCAGTTCCAGGAGGTGTGGCCCCCATTCCCCTGGGAGACATCTGGGATTCAGGCAGAGATTTTTGGTTGCTGCAAAAGAGGCAAAATGAGATATGAGATGACCTTGAGGTGGCGGTGGATCTCAGTGGAAAGATCTGAGCAGGGGCAAGAGAGCTATACCACCACAAGTCAGCCAGTATACTTGGGAAGGCGGCAGCACTGGTTTTCTAAACCAAAACACGATGGCTATGACAAGACCTTATAGACAGACGGTGGAACTGGTGTTTAAATCCATATTAGTGAAGAAATCAACAAATTACAAAAGAAGGTGAAGCAAATAGTAAATTCTGACTACTATTAAATGGGCAAATGAGACAGAACTGATCCACATGAGCACCATCCATGCGAAGGCTTCTTTGTGTAAGCCCAGGTATAAATTCTCATCAGGTTGGCTCTGAAGCTATTAGGGGCCTGCTAGAACCACATAATGGAGCAGAGTTTAACACAGTGGAGGAAGCTGTGCACAGAAAAAGAATATTATCTTAGATAGCTTTAATGAGCATGTCACAGGTTATTGATCTTAGACACTCAGCCCTCCCAAACATAAAGAATCACACATGTAGACATGGTAGGTTCAAAGTAAAGTAAAAAAGAGTCTTACTGACTTTATTCTTTGTTCCAGTTACAGCCATCTCTGGTGGAAAAATGATGTTCCTTGTTTCTTCTGTTCTTCACCCATACTTGGTGATCTCTTAGCCCTATAGCTGCCAAGAGCTACATGGAAGAAAGGGCTAGGCACATGGCTTTAGGCCCAAGATGGAGACAGAGGAGAGCAGCATGCTTGCTGCCTCCTCAGTAGGTGGAAGAAGGAGGAAGAGAGAGAGGAAGTGGGAGTGGCAACAAACAGCTTCCTCAACAAGCATGGAGAATTCAGTCCTGGGAACAAACTCAATTTACATGCTAATGAGGCATGCCGGATTTGCCAGGACCTCCAACAGGCTCATGCCCTTGGCTAACTGGTGGGAAGAAAGGGTGCTCTTTGGATTGTATATCCCCAAGCATCAAAATGTTCTGAATTAGCCTTGACAAAATGGCTCCTGGAGGTCAATGGGCTTCTTGTCATAATTCAAATTTCTAATTCCTTCCTAGAAATCGATGGCCCAACTCATTTAGTAACTGACCGAGTAACAGAAAACACAGCTACCATTTCTTGGAATGGGGCCCAGGCTCCCATTGATGGCTATGTGGTGAGCTACACCTCAGCTGGTGGTGACACCAAACAGATATCCGTTGACAAGGACAAGAGAACCACTACTCTTATGGATCTGAAGCCTGGCATGGACTACACTATCCACATCTGGGCTGTGAAGGGAACTCAGCAGAGCAGAAGGGCAAGCACAGGAGCTGAAACAGGTACTCCATAGATACGAAATTATGAAATCTTCACAAGTTTCTTATTTTAGTTCTGTTCAGTGCAGTTCTTTTTAGACATTCTAAACTGTAGAAATAATATGTGAAGGAGTATTAGAACTCTGGCAGCAGATTGATACAGTCTGCTGGAACAGCCATACATCTTCTTTTCCTTTCTCAGTTTTGTCAAGACAAGTCGCATTCAGCTTGTGAATTTAGAACCTGTCTGATGTCAAGCAATACTGATTGTCAGACTCTGGCCAGAAGAATGAACTATAGAGAAACCAGCCAAACAAATAACAAATCTTTAAAATAATAATTGGTTAAATATGATAATCATATATTTATATGTATCTGTGTGTATGTGTCCTAACAGCCAGGAAACACGCTGAGACAAGGAACTGGTCTCTAATATTTATTGCTAGTACTTAACAGGAATCCTAACAAACTGAAGAAGCGTGGGAAAACCCAGCCATATAAACCCCAAAGGTTAAGGCGGTCCCGATCTGTGTCTCTTTGAATGGCTGACCAATTCCTCAGTGCTACGCATGCGCTTGACAGTCTGGATGGGAGCCCCCTGCTTGCCATCCTTACTCATGACAGTATGTGTATCTACATATGTGTATTATTATTGTCATTATTATTATTTCCAGTTCAACTATGCTCACTAGGCAGAGTTATAGATATAATGCTTCTGACACATTCTGCCTTGGTTGGAGCTGAATGTGATAAATATTCTGACAAAACAGAATTACTCAGAGATGGTACAAATAAACTATCTTCCCAGATTCTCACCTCCTTTTTAATAATCAGTTAATTCACATCTTCAGGGATCAAGAAATAAGTATGGCATATAATGCTGAGATTTAATTGTTAAAAGTTATGCTCAAGTTTACCCATGGCCATATGGTCTCTTCAGTAAAGATTGGCAGATCATTATAAGAAAACGATTTCCTAGGGGACTCAAGAATATATAATCCAATGTTACTGAGAAAAAAATTGCAATATACCTTGGTTCGCAGAAATAGATGGCCCCACCAACCTGAAAACAGACCAAGTGACAGAAAACACAGCCACTATCTCTTGGAACAAGGCCTGGGCACCCATAGAACGGAACATCCTCAGCTATATATCTGCTGATGGAGAAACCAGAGAGACAGCCCTTGGGAAGGACAACATCAAGACCACCTTGACAAACCTGAAGCCAGGCATGGAATATGTTCTCCACATCTGGGCAGTGAAGGGAAGCCAGCAGAGCAAGAGGGCAAGCACAAAAACAGTGACAGGTAACTTGGGTGTGCAGTGGGAGCGGGATGACTGCACTTCTTAACATATAAAAATATGCTGCAAAGGTTCTGGAATAACTTACGTTTCATGAAGAGGGTCGCTGAAAATGACAGTGGTATAATCCTACTGCTACCAGGGCTCATGGAATCCGTACTATTTTTCCTTATCTATTGTAGTGCCTATTCTACTATATACTTTGCAGATGCACAGTTGCATGAACAGTACTGTTTTGGAAATGCTAGGGACAGACCTCGCATATATACAGTGCCCTGCAGCACCCTCTGTTGTCTAAAGGAGGATATTAACCATACATTACACATTTATGCACTATTTCTTCTCTGCTGCAGTCAACTATTCTACAGGTATTCCTCTCTCCCTGTTATGGGGATTAAGTGGGGAGTGAGCTTGTAAATATCCCATTAGGTTCTGCTGTCTTTGCGGCATGTGCAAAGGAGGATAGGAATAGAAATGCATAATTTGAAAGCTTGCAGAGAATCGTAGTAGAATTGAAATGAAAGATCCATTGGTGGATTTGTGTCATAGATCTCCAGCCTTCAGCTTCATTTTAGGGCATTAGAAAGTTTCTTGCCCTCTTGCAGAACTGTGCTCTTTCTCCCTTGCATATGTCACTCCTCTTTTCCTTTATATCCCTCCAAAGACATTCATCCATGAGATCATTGATTCGGCCCCTTATAGCACAATAATGTATGCTTGCTGTAAATTATGGATCACCTTGAATTCTTAGATAAAATGCCTAGGATTAAGGGCTGCAACCTTTTACAGGGTGATAGAGCTGGCTGGTCATGCTGCAGCATAAAAGGAGGCCATGCCAGTGTAGACAGAATATGACATGACACCCTACACTCTGGGTGAACAAAGTTGCTATGTCCCCTTTCCCCCTCTTCAGCATTCCTCTCCTTAAACTCTCAGCCTCACACAGCTCTTTTTTTCCCCTTGATCCTTACCTAAAACCTAATTTGGATCTAAATGATCCCTAAACCTACTTTTGCAGTTTTGTATTTCTTTACTCTGTTAAAGCTCTTTTCTGAATAATATCAGCATTTTTGGATAGCTGGATGGCTGAGAATGTACGTAATACCTTCGACATTCAGACACCCTGAAAAACTCAACTGTATAACATGTTTGGTTTGGAAGCTGGTTTTAACAAGCTGTAGCTTGGATGAAAGGTAAAATGGGAGGAGGAAGGAGCATTAGGTATGTTTGCCGCCTTGAATTATTTATAAAAATAATAAAGGCAGGATAAAAATTAATCAATTAATTAATCAATTAATTAAAAGCAGCAGCAGCTGGGTTCCGAGATATTACCGTACAGCTTGCCTCTGGCCCTCAGCACCTCCTTCTATACCTCCTAGGCATATGTATAAATTCTCCCCTTCACTACAGATTCTGAGGTTGATTCTCCCCTAACTTCTCTGTTTCTTAGCACACAGCCAAATGGCTGTATTAACATGTTACCCTCCAGTCCCTGAGTTGGCAGAAAAATATGCCAATATTCAGTAGATCATGTTGCCTTGATGGCTGAGCCTTATTCTGCCTCAGCAATGAGGCCAGCGAATGGTGCTGCCTTTGATTGGTGAATTTCCAGAAGGAGGGGGTGCAAGGAGCAATGGGGGTGCTCCTTCCTCTTGTCCCATCCCCCTCCTCTACCCCTGTGACCTAACAAGTCCAGAGAAGGCACATGGGGTGAAGCAGGAGGGAACCACTGATAACAAGACAGCTCCATCCTCAACTAGATCTGCAAGGGAATTTCAGGGCTCCTAACACCTGAATGTAGCCTCAGTAGGCAAAATGGCTTAAGAGTATGCAACATTGTGCCTCCCCACCCCTGAAGGTAATAAAATCAGAACGGCCATGCCCACCGCCTAGTCAGCAGAAGCAGTAGAAAACTTGTAATGCCCTCACTGGTGGCAGAACTCAGCAACACATAGCTGGTAGGGCCCAGTTTAAATCAAACTTCTCAAGAGCATACTAGAGTGGCTTTTTAAACACAGGTTTAGTCTTCTTTTTAACAGTGCTGAAGTCATGATGTATTGAAAGGAACTCTTGTGAGACCTGAGAAATGCTTTGGAAAGTGCTGGTCTGGCATTAGGTGGGCAAATGCCTCTGTGAAAGGAGGGGCCTGGTTGCTCCACCCAAAATGGTTGTGGAGAGTAGTGACCAGGGACCAGAGGGGATGAGTCGTGCCTGCAGCAGCTCAAAGCGGCCTTTAGAAGCTGGGCAGATCCCGGCCCTGTCTGTGCCATCAACCCCAATATCGAACTCTTTCAAAGGGTTGATGTCCTGGAGCAGGGCCTGTCAATTTGCCTGAGGGCTTCTGTTGGAACAAGAGACGTTCTTGTGAATAAATATACCAGCCAGTCTGTGCTGACTTTACTTGGCTGATTCTACTTAATCTGATAATGCAGACAGTTTGAGTACTGCGGCAGCACCAAGCAATCTTGCCTTGTTAAAAGTACCAAACAAAACAACTAAGCAAGATTGGACCTGGTTAATACTTAGATGGGGAACAACCAGGAAATCCTAGAACTGAAAAAATATTCTGGAAGCAGACAATAGCAAACTACCTCCATGTTGTTGCCCAGAAAACTACATGGACATGGACATGTAGTCTCCAAGAGGGAATCTTTTTACCACACTATAGCTTGTTTCTTCAGAGGCTCAGCCAAATCAGGACAGCAGTGAGCAACAATATCGCAGCCCCAAAGATTGTAAAAGGATGGGTAATCCTAGAACATATAACCGCTCAGGGAAAAGAGGAAGATACGTAGAACAAAGAGGAATTTGTTCAACTCCTCTTTGAGGGAAGGAACACAGAATATGCACACACTTTCTTTTGGTTCTCATAATAGCTTTCTGAGTGTTTTCACACTGTTCACTGCTTTGTCTAGATATCGATCCACCAAAGAATATCCGTGTATCAGATGTGACACAGTCCAGTGGAGTAGTCAGCTGGATGCCCCCAGATGCACAAATCAGTGGCTATCTTCTCACCTATCAAGATCCAGCTGGCATCAGTAAGGTAAGCCTGCTAAACGCCCTGTATGTGAAATTGGTCAGCCCAGCTATTCACACATGGCAGACTTCGCTTAGGTCATTTCAGACAACACACAGAAACAAATCCAGATTTGCCATCAACTGAGCCTGTCACTCTAACAATAGCAGACAGTATATACCTTCTCAACTTACAGGTAATATTTGTAACTGACATTTTTAGATGCACGGTTTATCTCCCAAAAAGTATGAGCATCTCAGAGAAACATTACTTTGAGAATTTCCAGAATGGAATATCCACTGTTATATTTGCTATAGGGGGTTCAATTGTTTCTGATTCTACCTTCTATCTTTTTATCTTTTGTACATATATTTTTATGTCACCTACTTCTACAGTTCTAGGCAGCTCATACTAAAACTGAAAGACATACACAACATAACCTGGTGCAACTTGTTTAAGTAAATAAAACACATCATGTAGCCTCCAAACTTGATAAAATAATATGATTATTTCAAAATAATTATTCACAATTATAATTATTATAGTGGAGGCCTTGGTGTTATCTGAGCTTGGTTGTTTTCCTGCAGATGTTTTGTTACCCAACTAGGTAACATCTTCAGTGCATATAATTATTGTAATTATTTCAAAATAAAAACAAATTGCAGGGCAGGAAAATAATATAGAAGATGAAAAATGCATTCAAGTGTTAACATTCTTACAACAGCAGTCAAGTAACCGCTTATAGAAACTAAGCTATAATTATCAGCAAGTGCGGCATCATGAAAAGGCCCAGCGTGTTCGGAAACGCTACTTCTCTTCCAGCGCTGTGCAGTGATGCAAGAAAGGAATGAGCAGCAAGCTGGATTTCTTATGATGTCAGCTGCAAAAGTCTGCAAGGAGGGTCTTTGTTCTAGTTTACATGCAAGGTATATGGCTGAAGAGAGAAACCAGGAGACTGTGAGTTCTAGTCCTGCCTTAGGCACAAAGCCAGCTGGGTGACCCTGGGCCAGTCTCTCTCTCTCAGCCCTAGGACACAGGCAAAGGTAAGCCACTTCCGAAAAACCTTGCCAAGAAAACTGCAGGGACTAGTCAAGGCAATCTCCAGGAGCGAAGTCACAGACACACATATGGCAGAAGGGCCCTCCCTGCAGAAATTCATGCTGTGTCTGCGGATGATGCCTGTATCCCTGATTCAGGAAGTGAAGTACAGAAAGTATCTCTCCATGCCTTCACGGTTACACAAACTGGCCATTGAGTATGAGGAGAAGGTTTTGCCTCATATTATATTTAAATGTTATGCTGCACACACATAGTGTTTTATTACAGTATCAAAAAGGCATCTAACTGGTATCTAATGCATATAAAAGCAAATAAGATAAGCAATGGTGATAAAAACAGTCTTAAAAATGCAGCAGGGAGATAAAACCTTAAAGTTTGATGTTGTTGTTTATTTGTTTAGTCGCTTCCGACTCTTTGTGACTTCATGGACCAGCCCACGCCAAAACTTCCTGTCAGTCATCACCACCCCCAGCTCCCCCAGGGATGAGTCCGTCACCTCTAGAATATCATCTATCCATCTTGCCCTTGGTCGGCCCCTCTTCCTTTTGCCTTCCACTTTCCCCAGCATCAGCATCTTCTCCAGGGTGTCCTGTCTTCTCATTATGTGGCCAAAGTACTTCAGTTTTGCCTTTAATATCATTCCCTCAAGTGAGCAGTCTGGCTTTATTTCCTGGAGGATGGACTGGTTTGATCTTCTTGCAGTCCAAGGCACTCTCAGAATTTTCCTCCAACACCACAGTTTCAAAGCATCTATCTTCCTTCTCTCAGCCTTCCTTATGGTCCAGTAAAGATTGATAGGCTTTGCAAAATGGTTGAAGAGCATTTGTGATTCAGGAAATAAAAGAGAGGCATCTAACTTTCTTTACACAGTCCCTGCACCCTGGGAATATAAATGCAGCCTATTCTATTTACATACCTTCTGTATTTTAATTTTTCATCTAGTTTCATCTAGTTACCATGCATTTTTGTCAGAAACCTTAACTGCTGACCCCTGTGATTCCAGCCAGTCATGTAACTTCCTTAAAGTAGCTTATAGGAATGGAGGGTTAGAGTGTCAGTCAAATATAATTTCAGCCTCTTTCTTCTTTGTGGCAGGAAGTGCGACTAGGAGCAAACAATCAAAAGTTTGTTCTAGAAGGCTTGAGTCGTGGCACTAAGTACGCCATATATATTACAGCATTTAATGGAGACCGCTGGAGTCAAAAAGCAACCACCACGTTTTCTACAAGTAAGCCTTGGTTAACTTTCGCATTGTAATATTTCAGGGCTACAGATTGTAGCTTGTCCTTAAAAGAAGAATGAACTTGAACTGGGATGAGTTTTGTCTGGAGCAAAAACTCACGGATAAAGATGGTTTAGAAATGGAGTGTTAGTAGGAAAATATGCAACTGAAAACCACAATTACAAAACTGAATACTCATTTTTATAACCAACTATTTGATGATGCCATCAGAAACACAATGAGACCTGAATTGGGCTTAGAATAAACTAAGCTATATTTGTATTTTTGTTTTGAAAGTTAGGACTCCTATTTCTGATGTGGGAATATTATTGATCTAATAAACTATTCTGAAAACAATCCCAAGTTGATAGAAGAAATAATCATAAAATCTGAAGAGCAGTGGCTACTCAGAATAAGGCTGAACTTCAGCAGTTCCAAAAATGTCAGCAGTTGGAGATTTCCATATATTTGTCCATAGTTCAGAGTGCCATAGACCTATTGTTCAATTTTAATTTTATGAAATGTAGGCGTGGTGGCTGCCCCTAAATTAACTCAAGGTAACTGTGAGTTTTGATTTGTTTAAGAGATTAAACAAACAGCATATATGGTCTGTGGTCAGAAATAAGTATTTTAGTTTCTTCATGTTTATACTTAAAAAGTTCTTTTTGTAAAACCCACATAAGAATGCTGATAATTTGCACAGCTTTACCTGAGATTGAGATGCCAGTTTAAAGCACGGAAATAGTTTTTCTGTCTCTGATCACAATTTAGAAAAGGATAATATTTAATGTAGATGTTATACTGTATTAAATCAAAATGAAGGTAAGAGACATCTAAATGAAGCTTTATTTGATGTAACTAAATATAGGAAAATCATGGGAGAAGAGTCCAGCTCAGTCCACCAATTCAGAATAGAATAGAATAGAATAGAATAGAATAGAATAGAATAGAATAGAATAGAATAGAATAGAATAGTTGTTAGACTGAATAAATGATGTTTTTGCTATCTGAATTTATCCTAGTGCCTTTCCCTGTTTGGAGAATCAGATGGAAACTTATAGTCAAAAGTAAATAACATTTTTAAAAAAGAGTTAGCATACTTATAAGTAGGAAAGCACAAGAGAGCTCTCAAAGACCAAGCAACAGCTTTCAAGCCATCATGTTGTCTAGAAGATATATTACACAACAAAGTCCAGGTGGCCACATGCAAAAGGCCGTCAGGGTCTCGGTAAGATACAAGTGAATTTCAAAAGGGGCAACAGGATTCTTGTCTGCAACTGCACAGTGCCCCCATTTTCAGCTCCACTTTCTGTCATTTCTCCTGGGGTTGGATAGTTGAAAATGGATAATTTCCTTAAGAATCAGATTAAGAATAAATTGTTGCTGCTGTCTACCTGTGCCAGCAAGTATGGTTATTATTACTCTAGTGCCATAGCTGAAATATAATTTACAGAATGTTATTAGGAAACTTCTTCAGGGCAGAGATCTGCTTTTCCTTCCTTTTTTTCCCTCAAAGGGAGATACTTTGAGGAAAAGTATTTCTTTTCTTCCTACCCCTTCTATAAACAGTAGTGAAAAAGGTTGTAGAAGATGGAGAGATACAAGATTATGGATAGATGACTCTGAGTAAATGCAGTGACATGGTCCTAAAATGTAG